>NC_086317.1:271099325-271399325 GCF_036172605.1 Pelobates fuscus | reverse complement strand
CATAAACATACACAGAAGTAATTTAACTCCTAAATGACAGAGAACTGAGCATTGACACTGCAGAGGCATGATCTATACAGCAATACTACTTTATTAAGCTAAAGTGCTTGTGATGCCTATAATGTCCCTTTAAACCTTGCATAATCACATGGGCCTCCACAGGGCAGGGGTTTGGCCTACATCGTCTTATCTTAGTTTTCTAAGTACTCTAGTGAAAATTCCTATCTAGACCTAGTTTGGACTTAGTTGAGCTAAATATGCTTTTGGTTTCCTAAATGTCATGGGCCTAGGAATAACTAAACTTTTATAAAAAAAAAAAAAAAGGCTTTCTGGCTCCTAATTATTCATTAGGCCATGGCAGAGTCCACCAAGAAGAGTCAAATATATAATAAAGCCTCTTCTAAAATGTCAAGATCTTAATGTGCCTGGATCTCTTTTACAGTCTCAGTTTAGGATTCCAGGAGGTAGAATTTAAAAATAACATCCTCTGATAATTTTAAATGGCCATAGCAAAGGTTAAGGAAATACGAGCCTGGAAGGCTTCCCGCAAACTATTTGTATGGGCAGCTGTTGCACAAACAAGTCCAGTCACTTCATTATAGCAGGTACTGTACGCAACAATGATTACAACTACTCCCTGAAAACCAAGCAGGATATTTTGGCATTAAACTACATAACTAAGCCCATTTGTAATCCTATTCATAAACCCTTAGTCAAATGCTCTTCACTCAACTGCTGATGTGTAAAGTCCTTGCAATTTACTATATTTCTGGAGGAAGTTGCATTGTGCCATGAATGAGATTTCTATATTCATTGATTGATAATGTAAATACGCCATATTTCTACATGAGGCAACAGTTGCACAAAGGTGGACCATAGATGGAGACAACCTTGTTGATTTAAAGGACCGTATTATAAAATAATAAATAAAATTAGTGTGCACAGTAAAATGTACATAGAGCATTTTTATTTTAGTTACATCATAAATAGATAATAGTGTGTCGGTCCACACCCTAGCAGTTAGAATGTACAGGGGAATACTAGCTTATGGTAGAATCACTTGTCACAGTCACAATGGGAGCTATGTAGAGCAAGTATTCTAAAAGTTTAGCAATCAACATGGAAACCAATTAAATGTACCTGCAGATTGTGCCATTTAAGTAAGTAGAAAAACTCATATGTTTAGGGATGGTTTTGAAAGGTTTCACTTTGGTGATCACAAATGGCCTGAGATTTTTGATGCAGAAGGAATTCCAAAACACTTATGCCCCGTTTCCACTGAGCGGTAGGGTTCGGGTTGGTACGGTCTGGTACGCTATTTTGAGTGTTTCCATTAAAAAAGTGGCCCATACAACCGAACCAAACCGCACCATTCCTGGGCCCCTTTCAGATGTAGGTCCATAGGAAATGATACGGAACAGTTAGGGTGGAGCTACTGGCGTCACTATACAATCCATTGATTGGCGGACAGGAAAATGTCAATGCTCACGACAAATGACATGCTGGGCATTTGGTCTAAACCCTGCATGGCCCCTGGCGGTCCAACTTGACGTGGAAACTCTCACCTGAGTAGGCTGGACCATTCTAACCCTTCCGAACCGTACTGACCTGAACCAATCCTCTCTGTGGAAACGAGGCATTCATTTAAGGCTTCATTAATTAATTCAATTCGGAATTGTAGAATGCAGGTTTGTTAACTTGAGTAAGGTGATTATATTTGTAATCTTTGAATACCAATAACACAGATTAAGTTCAAATGGTAGAGAGGAAAAAGAAGCCATGAGCAATACAGTTATGCATGTGTATTTGACATTGCACTTTTATATCTCTTATTTACGGTTTATTTCTTATTGGCATATATTAAATAAACATTAATTTAAAAAAAAATTGGAAAAACTAAAGTTTTTTTATTGAAGATTAAAGACAATTTCAAGTGAAATGCAAGCTATAATCGGGGCAGATTAGCATAGGGGCTACAGGAGAGGCAGCTCCATGCCAATGCTTTGAAATAGGCCAAAAGCATCCACAATAAATGTTCATTGTAACGAACGCTGCTATTTCGTATGCCCGTTCGTTTGATTCCTCCCGAACTGCTAGTTACTTAGTGATTATAGCTCGCAGTTGGGGCGCTGATTCGTACGTTCTCCAAGAACCCAAGTACAGCATATAAGTAAATCGCGCTGTTTCAGCAATCACATTCCCAAACATCAGTCGAGACTAGATAAAGGGTACTACGCTTTATTATGCCTAATACATGGCTTTTATGCATAACTCCGTGCAAGGGGTCTTCCACCCAACCAACCAGGGGTTTATACCCAGGATCCTCTGTACCTGAGAGCCCACGCGTGGGAAAAGGGACCCAGTCTTTTTGTCCCCCAGGCACAGAAAACCCGCCAAACTGGCCAGTGCCCTAAAAGTGTCCTCACCAACCTCCAGAACCCCCACACCATGCATTTCCTGACTGGTCTCCGTTCGAGGGGCTCCTGTGCAAACCCCGGGCAAGAGAAGCATCTCCTTTCGGGATACGAATGCTCTCCCCGAATGGCGTTCATCTACACAAAATGGTGGCCTCCCAGGGGAGCACTCATTAATTACTTCCCTTGTGGTTTTGCACTTATGTTGCAGGTGCGAACGTTCTGATTAATCGGTATGAACATTCTAGTGGGCCACCAAGGTGGTCCCCGTTCGGGAGACAAATTGGTTAAGTTCATATAAACGCTCCCAAACGGGGAACAGGGCATAATACATAAAAAGCTAGGGGAACCACAATAATATAGCGGTGAAACATACAAAAGAATGAACAGGGCTTCTGCCAAAGGCACCAAGGATGTAGTTTTGTCACATTCATAATTTTTTCATTTATTCAGTTTGCCCTCATTAGGTATTAGGATTGTTTTTTTTAGCTATCAATTGATTCCCAGTCACTGTATTGTACAGGGTGGCCCATAAGCGCCTACCCATCAAGCACACAGATACACTGGATACATAAGATATATGGATGGGTAGGGCCACCCTGTATTCAGGTTGCACTGTGCTTGACATTTGTGTTTCTTGTTGTGTGCAGCCTCAAAGCCCAATATATAAACCTTGCTATTGCAAAGGAGAGATACTTCAGATGCCATTTGGATCAGCATCATGCTGTATGTTACACATGTAGTCTATAAAAGCTTCCATGAATTAGGTAAATTAGGTCCATTACATTTTCAGTTCCAGGGCCATGAAGCACTTAATCCAGCACTGGGTACAATAATACAAGCAATACCTTTGGTAACAGGATTAACATCAAATAGATTTTGTAGCATTTTCTTCCTAAGAAAGCATATAACAGATAGCATAACGTATGAATAGAATAACGCTGGCGGTCAGGAAGGTTTTGGCCTCAAGATGGTTTGGAGACACAGCCCCTAGTATGGCAGAGTTAATACAAAAGATTACAGAAAATTATCTTATGGATAAGCTCACTGCCACAGTTCACACTACCATCCAATCTTTTGAAAAGTTATGGGCTGCCTGCAAAAACAATTTAAAGGGATACTGTAGTGCCAGGAATACAAAGCTGAATTCCTGGCACTACTGCTCCCCCTGCCTACCAGCCTCCTTCGCGCCTCCGGTAAATAAAGAATGAAAAATATTTTTTTTAACTCTTCTGTCCTGTGACAAGCAGGGTCTAATGTGCATGCGTGGCAAATGCTCCAGCGTCAGATACCCGACCAAAGGTCCATTTTAATTCAGGAAGCACTCTAGTGTTTAACATTGCAGCACTAAGTGTAAAAGGGAAACAGCACCCAGACCACTTCAATTAGGGGTGGTCTGGGTGCCTACAGTGTCCCTTTAAATAATGGTACACAGAAAACCCTTGAATGTGGTAGTATGCATGCATACAATGAAAAAGATCCATCTCCTAACCACATATAGGACATCTATCCAAATCATAAAACTCTCTCTGGGAAGAGGTCAGAAAAATGCATAATTTGGTGGGGAGGGAGAGGGGTATCATGATAGCTGTCCAGAACAGACGCATGTCCATGTAGCTCCTGATATCAACTAGGACGCAACAATGATACTGCAACACACACCACATTGATGCTGAGTAGCGCTCTGTCTCCTATCTCCCTATCATCACAGAATGTTGCCCAAATGTCACCATGACCCTCCAAGCCAACCAAGTCACAGAAACAGCAAAAACACGCAGAACTAAGCTGCAGTAAATTTACGGAAAATAGTAATTATGCTCCTGCGCTATCTCCACAGTCTTACATCCGAATCTGGGTTTTTGTCTGGACTGCTGGATACATGCCTTGCATCAAAACGCAAGATACATTCCACACTACGATACAGGCAGATTTCCGAACCATTACCGTAAATCTCCACCGAAACCTACAGGCTCTGGGAGAAAGAACGGACCACCCGGAGGCAAAATTCTATGAACTCTGCAAAGCACACAATGAGGTAATTGGGAAACTGACCTCCCTCGAAGCTGACCACAACTTTGTTACTAAAAGTGGCAGATGCTGTGCTGAGGTTCCATGCCGCTGTAACAACATCAGGCTGATGTGGGTGCCTGAGGGTGTGGATCACGAAGAACTCCTGGCCCATCTGCTGGCCTCCTTCAAGGCGATCGAGTAGCGAAGGCTGAGGCTACTCGCAATGTCATTGCCCGGCTATTTTTTTTTTTTATATAATTCTTTATTTTTCTTGTGCAGATAAAGACAGACATGCTTATAATGCAGTGATAGCAATTTTAAATAGGACATTGCATGGTATAAAGTATATGAAGATTAATGCACACATTTTTATTTTTTTAGTTGAGTGAAGGCATTGATAGAGTAGATTAGGCAATCCTGTCTATTTGTTGACGGTGCTTAAACAGAAATATAAATAATAAGACATGGAAAGCAAGTTTGGTAATAACGATTGACTATGCTAGTAGGTAGGCAAAGTAATAGTAATATCAGGAGTCCACCTTAAGTTAAGTAAATTAATAAGAAAACAGATGAACGCCGCAGCTTTCAGAGGGCAACCTCTGAACCCAATTAGGTCTCGTGGTAACTGGCTGTTCAGCCTCTTGTCTTGAGCCTCACAGCTTGGGAGTACAGGCTACGTAGCACTTTGATAAAGACATTTAGTCGAAACGCGTTAGTGTGATTGTATTTATATTTTGCTGTTTGCATTTTAATCGGATTTATTAAAAGTTTGTTCCTGCAACTACCCCTATATCTGGTGTTTGACTTGAAAAACCTAAGGGAAGTGGCAGAACATGTATATATTTGATCTCTGCAAGCACTTGCATATTGAAAAGGCACAAATAGTCTGAGCCACTTTCTAAACGGCTCAGCACCACATGAGTGGGATATTTTCTTCCTATATTTACATTTTGTTACCTATACAGTCTATACTATCATCTACTATTCTTTGTGGTTTTAGGCTGTACTGAACTATATGGTAACTTGCATTTTTTATATACACTGTATTTTACACTATTTTGTATGCTCTCACCAATTGTTTATTTCACTTTATTTGTTGCACTTTGTGTGGTTTTGAGTGACACATACTAGGTGATTTGAGCATTGATTTTCAGCATTAACCTTTTTATTACACACTGCTTTTATCTTTCCCCTGCATACTCTCCATCTGTAAGAGGGATTGCGCTCTCAGTCTCCTCTCAGCTATTCTTGCCAGGAATTCTGTGAACATGTGGTCTAGAACATACATTGTATTTGCCAGCTTTGTGCCTCCAGTGCTTGTACCTGCCATCTTGGGAGCCTCGCGGGCCGAATCGGTGAGTGGCTGGTGGCAGTTGATGGACTCCTGGGACCGTGTTATCCCTCAAAGGTCCAAAGGGAGGAGGGGAGTAGCAGCTATGCCAGATTCATGAGGCCAGCTAGAATGCCTGTAGGCCGCAACTTGCTTGGTGCGGGTAGTGTAGTCGAGACGAGCCACAAGTGTGGTATCCCCGAGTTCACCTAGGTCCCCCCAGTATAGAGGTCGAGTTGTTGCAGCCGAATCAGCTAACCAGCTAGGTGCTCTGCACACATCTGCTCCGCTTGGCAGTCAGGCCCTGCCCCCGCCCGGCTCCAAAGAGACACTTATTTTGGTGGCATGGAAGCTTCAATCCCTACCCAAGCCATTCACAGAATTGATGCTGTACGCAGACCTCTCCACGGCAACCATGGCCAAAAGCAGGGAATTTGGAGAGGTTCCAAATCCACCTGTTACTTTTCCTCAAGGATAAATTCCATTACCTGAACTGCAAGTCAAATACTCTGTTCAAGCCAGCATCCCGTTTACATAAACGGGTACAGACATCCGCAGCATGAATAAACCGTTATCAATATGTTACAGAACAATAGTAGATAGTCTAAAACACAGTACACCCGCTTATATTCAACAGTGGGAGCACGAACTAGGCCAATCAATGCCTGCAGAGGACTGAAAAAGAGCGGCATCTAACATGAAGAATGTCTTAAAATGCATCGACCACAGGGAGGTGAGCTGTAAATTGTTATATTGTTGTAACATAGTACCTGCACGCTTAGCCCAGATCTATCCAGGAACCTCAAAGCTTGTTGAAGATGCACACAGCATCCAGGCAAAATGCTTCACATTTTCTGGAAATGCCCTGCCCTAAACAACTACAGGAGAAAGACTTCCTCTTGCTCATCCATAAGGTCACGGACATAACTTTATCCACACCACAAAGCTGTTTATGAGACATGCTTCCACTCTATATCTTCAGCCCTATTAAATCATTAATACTGAACATCTTATTAGCAGCAAGAACGAGCATAGCAGGATGCGGGAAATGGAAAACACCACCCCCACTCTCTAGAGCAGCGTTTCCCAATTGGAGAACACAAATGGGGTTCCGACAAAATTTCGGTAAACAAAATGGTGACGGGCGGCGGCAAGGAAGCTGAGCAGGGCATAGTGCTCCCTCGCCGCCGTTTCAATTATCGCGGCGGCCATTATTGTGGCACGCACAGCAGTGATGCCTGTAACGAACGCTGGTATCACAGCTCCCAGTTCGTCTATTTCCTCCTGAACTGTCTTAGCATGAGTGATTATATTCGGGTGTTGATTCTCCATACGAATGACAGTCTCCCAAGTAGATTCTCCCAGTAAAGTAGACAGGTACCCAAACATCAGTCGAAACTAGATGAAGGGTGTAACAGGAATGATTTTAATGGGTGCCACACTGGCTTTTATGCAAGTCCCCATGAAAGGGGCACTCCCCTCGTGGACCTTGTGGGGGACAGGGACACAAAGCATACAACTAATAAAAAGTGACAAACTGTGACACTCCCACTTCAAACAAGTAATTCTCTTCTCTCTGCCTGGAGATAATTGGGCCAGATAAAGTAATAACTCAATTATCTCCAGGCAGAAAAAACATAATTTTCACTAAACTTGAAAAACACCCCAAAATATACCAAATCCCCATAAATATCCCCTGATAGCCCTGATCTGGGTGACCAACATATTCAAAAATCACCCAGATCAGTTCAGGGGTTTTCGAATTCTATGGAAGTTCCATTTGACCGACCGCACACTCCTGCCCAGAAACAGTTCCACAAATTTAGGCAGTGCGGCCGGTCTATTTCACTAAGTCTTAAAAACGAACAAATGCCCGAACGGCTCCCCCTGGCTCATGGTAGCGATTGTTTCCCTGGTTCGTGGGAACCAAACTACCGAACAGCGCTTTCCTGGCTGTTAGGGAAAAGGACGCAGGTGTTTGTTCAGTTTTAACGGTGTTCGGTAAGTCGAGTGTCCGATTTTAGGTCCAGACACTCGATGACCAAGTCCCGCTGTCTCCTTTCATGTCACACAGGGAGAGCACTTAATTGACTGTTCTCTTTGAAGTTAATGAACCAGGGGAGTGGTTGGTGTTCGGTAGTTACAACTACCGAATGAACAAAAGTAAATTAAACAAAATAACTTGGTGATTTCTTCACAATGCTGGAGCCGGAATATGACGTCACTCCGGCTCCGGCATCACTAAGAGGCGCGCTAAGGAGTTGAGCAGGAAGATCACTGCTCCCTCACCACCCGCACGCCAGTCCAGCAGCCCCACTCGTCCCCAGGGACTGCATGCCAGCAGCTCAGCCCAGCAGCCCCACTGGACCCCAGGGACTGCACGCCAGTCTTTTAGCCCAGCAGCCCCACTGGACCTCAGGGAAATAGAGACTCCATGCCAGCACTCCCAAAGGTAGGGAGGCAGGTGGAGTGAAATTTAAAAAAAAATAAAAAATTGTGTGTGTGTTAAGAAGTTTGTAGGTGTGGTTGTCAGTGAGTGTGTCTGTGTTTATGTGCTTGTCAGTGAGAATGTATGTGTGCTTGTCAGTGAGAGTGTGTATGTGTTTGTCAGTAAGAATGTATGTGTGCTTGTCAGCGAGTGTATATGTGTTTGTATGTGTGTCTGTCAAAGAGTATTTGTGTTTGTCAGTGAGTGTCTGTCAAAGGAGTATGTGTGTCTGAGTGTGTGTCAGTGTGTGTAACTGTGTGTCAAGGTTTGTGTATGTGTCACAGTGTGTATCTGAGTGTGTGTGTATGTCAGTATGTGTGTATTGCCGTGTGTGCCAGTGTATATCAGTGTGTTTGTATTTGCCTATGTGTGTGTGTATGTGTGTGTATCCGAGTGTGTGTATGACAGTGTGTATGTGTCAATGTGTGTATCTGAGTGTGTGTATGTGCCAGTGTGTGTATCTGTGGGTGCCAGTGTGTGTATATGTCACTGTGTGTATGTTAGTGTGTGTGTATTTGTGAGTCAAGATGTGTGTGTCACTGTGTGCATCAGAGTGTGTGTATGTGTATCTTAGTGTGTGTATCTGTGTGTATTTTTTTTGTTTTTACTGGGGGGTTCCACAATGTTGATACGCTATGTCAAAGGGTTCCACGGGAAAAATTAATTGGGAACCCCTGCTCTAGAGTGACGCAAGGACTACAATCAACTACAAATCACGAAGAAATGGCTCGCTGGCTCATAAACTCCAGTGCCAGATTCAAAGCATGTATGGGAACCTTGGGACAAATTCTATAAGAAGCATTTTCATTCCTGTATGTATGTAAGAACTCGCGGGTACAAATTCTTCCGTGCCCTCACTACTCCCCCTCACTAACCCTACACATGAATGCAGAGACATATTGTTGCAGTAAGTTGATACTGAATCCCTCAACATCTCACAATCGGATGACTTATTACAATATATTATTAAAGAACCCTTGTTGTTAGTAACAAAGTAAGTTTTAAATTACTTTCTCTTCACTGATACATGGTCTCTGTAACTGCATGTGGTTCTTATGCATTTGTTGAAAACCAATAAAAATAAAATTGGAAAAATGCATCATTTTGAAGTGCAACTTATCACAAAATTGTCCAAGCACAATAAGCACTCTGTATTACAGCAAAGTGCATACTGTTTAAAGTACCCTGGGAGCTACTTCGCAGAGATGGCTTAGTGGCAGCTGTTAATCTGATTGACAGCTGTATCATAATGGCAGAAGTTTTTACAGACTGGACAGTTCTGGGTATATATGTAATGTCAACCATCCTATATGATGGCTGAAACTGCAGGCGAGAGATAAACCAATATTGGGCAGGACCCTGTTCATTTCCGTTTAGCTATGGAATTCTAAGCAATGCGGAAGAAAAATCCAACTAGAGAGAATTATAAAAGTGCCAATATCTTTTTTTAAAAAAGGGAACACGCTATTCACACACATAGCACTCCAGCAAGCGGTGTGATTTATATTTTACTAGCGTTTCTTTAAAGTGCTAAGTAGTGCAGAGTGTTAAATGCTGAGAGACTTTCAACTGGTTGTCGTGGTGATTGTTTCTTATTTAGCATTTTTCCCCAGCAATAGCACAAAAGATATTAACTATTGCAATAACAACATAAAAGTGTGTATAAAGGCACACAGCGGCTCCCTCCTCTTGTGATTTACCCAAAGAAATACACAATAATACAAAAATTGGTCCATTTAAAAAAAATCTATTATTAAGAAATATGACACCTGGTCAACATGTAGTAATTTATACAAAAGCAAGTAACATAAAAAAAAAATTAGCATCCAGGCTATTACCTAGAACAAACATGTAAAAGGTTTTTTTTGAAGTTTTCAAAATAGATCTAATCGTTTCCATAAATGTTAGTGCATTGTACCACTTGAATACCAGAATAAGAAAATAAAAATAAAAAACTACTATTTTTCTCAGTTCTAGAAATAATAAAGAGTATCAAATAAAGAATTATATGCATTGCTCTAGTACTTTTGTAATATATCTGCTCCAATGTGAGTGCGGTGCACAATATGTAGGATGGACTTGTAATCAGCTACATACTAGACTACTGGAGAATTTTAATGATATATTAAAGGATCATTATAGGGTCAGGAACACAAACATGTATAGTGTTAAAACCACCATCTAGCCCCCCTGGGCCCCTTATGCCTCCATAAATATAGAAAAATCTTACTGTATTCAAGCCTGCAGCTGTAACTCTGCATGCTGTTTGACTCAGAAAAACAAGCAGTCTGCTGACATCATCAGAAGTGGTAGCCTGATCCAATCAAAATGCTTCTCCATAGGATTGGCTGAGACTGACAAAGAGGCAGATTAGGGGCAGAGCCAGCTTGATTCAAACACAGCCCTGACCAATCAGCATCTCCCCATAGAGATGAATTGAACCAATGAATCTCTATGAGGAAAGTTCTGTATATGCATGCAGAGGGAGGCGATACTGAATGTTTGGATGCATTTTAGGCAGCCATGACCCAGGAAGGATCTCTAACAGCCATCTGAGGAGTGGCCAGTGAGGTTATCACTAGGCTGTAATGTAAACACTGTATTTTCTCTGAAAAGACAGTGTTTACAGCAAAAAGCCTGAAGGTAATGATTCTACTCACCAGAACAAATTCAATAAGCTGTAGTTGTTCTGGTGACTATAGTGTCCCTTTAAATAATATAAGTTAACAGAGTTCCAAAGCACCCAATGGATCTCTACATTGGGAACTTTACAGAAGGGGCTAAATCTAGATATTGACATCACAGGATTTATTTAACGGTTTTAATTGTTTTATGTGACTTTTAGGCTCTAATTTTTGGTTTTAAGTTTCAGTTCTTTTGTACCAGTACAATCTACTTCAATATTCAATATTCCCAAATACTTTTTGTAGAATAAACGGCATCATTATATACGCTTGCAAAATCCTGCAGAAACAGGACCTTATACATCTATATTTGTATTTGTTATATGATTTTATTGTATTTATTTTTTCATATAGTATATTTTTCTTTGTTTGATCACTACATATGTTATTATATAGATTACTGTATGATTGGGGGTCTTTTATGTCCAGCTTTTTAAGTTGCACACAGTGTTTGATGCTCGCATGCCACTGTAAAGTGCAGACGATACTTAGCAATGTTTGCTCTCCACTGTCGAATGCATGCATATGGTGGGAGCTGTGTATTTCACAATAGATTGGCTACTGTTTTTATCTGGACTCCGTAATGGTATTCTGTTGGGCTAGGACTTCCTGGCAAATGGGTAACACATGATGAAAAGTAATATATTGGATGTGGCGTTGATGATGTTAGCTCCTCTGTTTAATTATTTGTCCCCCAGAATAGCACACATTTCTTCCATGATAAATCTCATATAATCTTTGTTATGTGTTCATATTTGTGCAAATAGTGTAACATACTTAGTCTCTTATTCATGATACAAACACGTGTGGTGTTTTTTTTTTTTTGTTTTTTTTTAAATGTATTAAAGAAATTATTGATTAGAGTAATCATTTCTAGGTTTTCAAAGTGAATTTTAAATTTAAGACCAAAGTAACTGGACTTGAAATAAAGCGGACTTCAGAATTTCTCCATTCTGGATTTTTTATGGCTTTAAATTTGAAATTCACTTTGAATTCCAGACAAATGTATTATTAATAATACTTTATATTATTTTTACATTATCTGTAAAATGTTTTACCCATGCCTTTTGATGACATTAACATGTTGGTATGCTCAGCCCTGATCAACAATTATGAACAAGCAATATGTGAAATGACAAAAAATATATTAGCAGACAGAATTATTGCCACATATGTCTGTAGGCGAGGGCAGACGGCTTATCCACTAGCTCGAAATCAAATCCTGTCTAACAAATCTGTGCACAACAGATCAGCAACTGTATTCAGTTATATAATACCATCATTTTCCAATAACTTTCTGACTCATTACTGATGCCTGCATAAATAATATCCCCCCCCCCCCCCCCCACAGTGTGGATGAAGTGCCATATAATTATCATTTATTCAGAATCCAAACTGACTTTTGCTCCGTTATTACTATTATTTATAAAGTGACAACAATCGGTGGACTAACAGACACATATTTGTAACCAGACAAGTTTGACGCACAGGAACAGTGTGATTGAGGGCCCTGCTCAATGAGCTTACATGCTAAAAGCGTGTACGGCCATTGCCGCGCATGCACAGTAGGTCTCCCCCGCCGGCTGACGTTGGTGGGGGAGGAGCGTGGGCAGAGCCTGACCCAGCACCAAAAGACATCGGGCTGGATTCAGGTAAGTGGCTGAATGGATTTTAACCCCTTCAGCCCCGCGGGAGTGGGGGACCTATTAAACCTATAGGATCCCTTTAAAATAACAGCTGGAAGGGTAAAAAAAATAATAATTTTGGAGCTTAAAAAGCACGCTAGTATGTCCTAGATTATGTCATTGTGCTTGGAGGAGAAAAATGCAACTGAACATTCACGTACACTGGGTCATTTGCGCATGTGCGAAACAGCACAAGGCACTGATCCAGGCCGCGCATCACAGATACCGTTAACATGGTGGCTCCTGAAGTCCAGGGACACTCGGAGGAAACCAAAAACAAGGCGAAAATTCTGCATATTCCCCCAGAAACCCCAGGACCACTAGGGAAATAGTAAATACTTATGTAAAGGAGTAAATGAAAACAAATAAAAGATTAAAAAAATACTTGCAAAGAGAAAATCTACCATGATCAACCAGGTAAAGCATAAAAAAGTGAGAAATACATTTAACCCCTTAAGGACACATGACATGTGTGACATGTCATGATTCCCTTTTATTCCAGAAGTTTGGTCCTTAAGGGGTTAAAAAGAGATTGAAAAAATGCGCAAATTATGCCATACTGGGCAGGAGGGGGATGTATGGGAAAGCCACATACTGCAACCTATTGGGTCATTGCAAAAGGGAGAAATAATGGCATTTAATATTTGTTACCCCTAGAGTAACTGCAAGCTGGTCACTAAAGAGGATTCTTCAGGAGAACACCTTTGCACAAGGCCGCATACTGAAGCTTCCCAAGGAAGAGAGGCTGAACGCCCTTGGGGCAGATAGGAACAACTATCAGGTAAGTCAAAAAGAAAAATTTTAAATAGTCAGAAAATGACTGTTTGTCCTATAGGGATAGGACAGTAAGTAAAAAGACTGAAGGTGTGGGGGGTAGATATTTCCCTGTTCCTGTCTAAAAATGGATCGGGAGGAGCTACCAATTGTTGTGCTGCCATGGATATGGCCAGGAAAACTATTTAACTTTAAGCTGTGATCAAAAATAAATTAACACTTGAAATCAGAATTGTGGCTATGCTAAACTCTGCATACTTGCTAAATAAATGTCATACAAATGCAGTAATGGAGTCGTATGTGTGTGCTCTTTGCCTGCAGCAGTCTCAGAATGGAAGTCACATAATAACATTGACAATGGAACACTGGTTATAAACATAACAACTTACTATAGGTTTTGTACTTACAAATCAAACACCAAGAAGAAAAATGTGTTCGACTCATAACAATCCTTAAGCTGAACTGTAAATAAACAAAACCAAAAAAAGTTTTATTAATATAGAAATAAATACCACTGTAGTGTCATGGTTATTGGCATTTTTCTACAAAACCAACAAAAAACATCTTTCCCGTGTAAGTATTTATTATACACTCCAAGAAGTGAATTATTATATTGATATCAAAGTAGGCAGGATGATTGAATGACAAGAGATCAATAGGATTTTATGCTGCTAATAAACATGGACTGTAACACCCATAATAAAATAACTATATCACACTGGAGAGTTCCTATACAATAATTAGGAAAAACTGTTATTGTATAAAACTTTGACCTGAAAAAAAGAGGATAGTATGAATAATTTTTGTAAGACAAAGAATATGCACACATTCAACACATTACATACAGCCAACGCACACCACAAACATTGCTCTCAGTCAACAAACATCACAAACATTGCACACAGATTAGACACAGCCATCACACACAATATGGTGGAATGATTATTATTTGCATTTAATAGCACCAACCCATTTGACAAAGCTTTACAATCAGGGCCGGATTAACATAGGGGCTGATGGAGCTGCAGCTCCAGGCCCAGGCCTACTCTTAGGGATTCCACCTGGCTTTTATTTTATTGGCACAGCCAGTATTTGAGGCTGCCTGGCTGGTGCCAATATTGCAGTGATACTGGCAATACAAATGCTGGTATTTTTCTCAGTATAAACAAGAGATTACTATGCAATACCAGCACTGGCCAGTAGGGGTCACTGTGTGTGGAAACAGGCAGGGATAGGAAGTTCCAGCATATCCCTCCCTGCCTATCTATACTCACTGATCTGTAGGGGTCCAGCTACAGAGAGTCCAGACAGCAACTCCCACCCTGCAGAGACAGCCTACAGCTCAGGGTAGTAAGGTATGGGGGAAAAGGCTGCAAGGAGACATACACTGTGACACTAAGGGGCATTGGGAGACAGTATGACACAGACACATGGGCACACAGTGTCCCCATGTCTCTCAGTGTCCCCATGTCTCCCAGCTAGTGTCCCTGGTGTCTCAGTGCCCCCTAGTCTCCCAGTGCCCCCAGTCTGCCAGTGTCTCACTGTCCCCATGTCTCCCAGTGCCTCAAGTGTCTCAATGTCCCCATGTCTCCAAGCTAGTGTCCCTAGTGTCTGTGTGCCCATGTCTTCAAGTGTCCCCTATTTTCCCAGTGTCCCCATGTGTCCCAGCCAGAGTCCCCTAGTCTCCCAGTGTCACTGGTGTCTCCGTGTCCCTAGGTCTCCCCGTGTCCCCAGATCTCCCCATCTTCCTAGTGTCCTAGTGACATGGGGACCCTGGGATACATGGGGCATTGAGACACTGTGATACATAGGATAACTGGGAGACCTGGGGACATGATACTAGGGGACACTGGGGACATGGGGCACTGACACACTGATACATAGGAACACTGAGACCTGGAGTAATCGACACATGGGGGCACTGGGAGGAATCCATCTATACAGCAGAATCAAACTAAGTAGTTTTTGGTGATTTTACAGCATTTTCTCTTATGTCACTCCTTGTGATTTACATCATGTGATGTCACCCATACATATTTAATTATTCAAATTAGCAAGGCCGGTATGTTTTTCCAAGAAAGGTGGCAACCCTAACTACCTTTCACATACTCTTACTTAAGTATGGAAACTTAAGAGGGATGTATGGGAACAAAACTTGTGTGGACTGGCTGACAATGAATATAGTTAAACGGACACTATAGTCACCAGAACAACTACAGCTTATTGAATTTGTTCTGGTGAGTAGAATCATTACCGTCAGGCTTTTTGCTGTAAACACTGTCTTTTCAGAGAAATTGCAGTCTTTACATTACAGCCTAGTGATAACTTCACTGGCCACTCCTTAGATGGCTGTTCGAGATCCTTCCTGGGTCATGGCTGCCTAAAATGCATCCAAACATTCAGTGTATCCTCCCTCTGCATGCAGACACTGAACTTTCCTTATAGAGATTCATTGATTCAATTCATCTCTATGAGGAGATGCTGATTGGCCAGGGCTGTGTTTGAATCATGCTGGCTCTGCCCCTGATCTGCCTCTTTGTCAGTCTCAGCCAATCCTATGGGGAAGCACTGTGATTGGATCAGGCCACCACTTCTAATGATGTCAGCAGACTGCTTGTTTTTCTGAGTCTAACAGCATGCAGAGTTACAGCTTCAGGCTTGAAAACAGTAAGATTTTGCTATATTTATGGAGGCATGAGGGGCACAGGGGGGCCAGATGGTGGTGTTAACACTATAGGGTCATGAATTAATGTTTGTGTTCCTAAGCCTATAGTGATCCTTTAAGATAATGCTGACTTTGGTCTCTCTAACACTGTGGCATGTCCCCTTTCTTCTACACTCACTACATACAGCTTTTCTCTGTCCCAGACTATATACCAGGAGCTTCTGCCTGCTAGTAAGAAGGTAAGGAGACAAGTGGACCAGCGAGTGCTAGGAGACAGTCCTTAAAAAGCGTTGAGCGGGCGCATCATTAGATGCATTTATGCCAAGCTCAGGGTGCTGTCTGCATAGTATGCCCTTACTTGGCCAGCTGCATGATTGGCAGGCAGCCTGACATGCATTCATGCCAGGCTGGCCTTCTAATTCTTTGGGCAGACATATCCTCTTTTTGGGCATGTTCGGCCCTTTTGGCAGGTTACGTGATTTGTGTCAGTGGCCCACCCTTTTACCGTGCCCATTGACTTCCTGCTTGACTGGACACTGCTGTTAGGGGTTATGGATTTACTTGAAAGATGAAAACATAAATTAGTGAGAGATTAGCCTAGGGTATGTGTTTTCTTATAGCTGCTGTTTTCTTTCTCTCCAGCACCATCTCCATCAGATACATGACGCTTGGGAGTGTTTTAGTGTTTTTGGTCGATATGATTCTGTAATTAGGCCCGTCATAATTGTCAGCACCAGGCCCACTGGGCTCTTAATCTGGCCCTGTTTACAATAATAGAACAAGGATATCCGACAGCAAGTAATTGACACACAGAAAATAACAGGGACAAGAAGTGAAGAAGACTAGAGGTGGCTGTTCTGGGAATTTAGACTTTTTAATAATGTGTTTTAAAGAAACACTATTTTTCTTGTATTATGACTGTGAGCAGCCTTTTTCATGGACACTTTCTTACAAAATGGACAGCATCAGTAAGTGAATCAACCCTTTTAAACATTTAAGGTATTGGGATTAACCAACCCCTTTCAGGGATGCCAGGCTCCATTATCCTTGCATGGGTGAGAGTTTAGAATTGTTATAGATTTGCTTGTTAGCTGGCTTTTTGATGGGGTCCTTTTGAGTTCCAGGATTTTTTTCTTGGAACTTTTGTTTTTAAGGGGTAAGAATTCCCTGCTCATGATACGAATAGAGGTAGAGAGCAGGGGTGGATCCAGAACCTAATCTCGGGAGGGGCACTGGCAGATTATTTAAACAAACAATATAGGCACATTAACCACTACAGCTCTCTGTAGTGGTTTTGGTGCTAGGAGTGCTGTGGTGCCCTCCCAAGTAGTCAAACCATTTAAGAACAGTTTGACAACGTACTTGGGTCTGCTGGGATAGGGGCAGTACTGTGTGTCTGTGAGGGGTGCAACGTGTGTGAGGGGTGAAGTATGTGTGTGTGTGTGGTGCAGTCTGTGTGAGGGGTGCAGTGTGATTATGAGGAGTGCAGTGTGTGTGTTTATGGAAGTGCAGTGTGTATGGGGGCAGTGTATGTGAGAGGTGCAGTGTGTGTGCATTGGGGCAGTGTGTGTGTGTGTATAAGGGCAGTGTGTGTGTCTGGAGGCAGTGTGTGTGTGTGTGAGGGTGGCAGTATGTGTGTATGGGGGCAGTGTATGTGTGAGGGGGCAGTGTGTATGTAGCGGGGAAGTGTGTGAGTATGGGGGCAGTGTTTGTGTGAGGGGAGTGTATGTGTGAGGGAGGCAGTGTGTGTGTGGGAGGGCAGTGTGTATGTATGAGGGCAGGGTGTGTGTGAGGGGGCACTGTGTTTGTGAGGGGGACAGTGTGTATGTGGGGTGCAGTGTGTGTGTGAGTGGGCAGTGTGTGTCTGAGTGGGCAGTGTGTGAGAGACAGATATTGCTTGGTCTGTTGGGGGTAGGGGGACATATTAATAAATATATATGTTTTTTTTTTTAGATTAAAATAAATATACTTTATATTCCCCCTCCCTTGTTACCTTTGCCTCGGAGGGGTGACAGTACAAGGCAATCCCTGGTGGTCCAGTGGAGAGAGTGAATTCTAGCCTGTGGCTCCTGAGGCTAGAGTTCACTCTCATGAGATTCTGAACATTGCCATGGTAACAGCGGCAATACTCCTAGCTTGAGAGAGGAAAACCCAGCGAGCTTGCAGGTTAGAGCTCACCCAG
This sequence comes from Pelobates fuscus, assembly GCF_036172605.1. Taxonomy (NCBI): domain Eukaryota; kingdom Metazoa; phylum Chordata; class Amphibia; order Anura; family Pelobatidae; genus Pelobates; species Pelobates fuscus. The sequence continues at coordinate 271,381,093 of NC_086317.1, read as the reverse complement.
GTGAATTGAGCAGTGATAATTCAGAGGCATGACCTATACTCAAAAACTGCTTCATTAATCTAAAGTTGTTTTGGTGACTATACTGTCCCTTTAACTCTGGTACTACAACAAGACTATGAAAGACACTGCCTTGCATTCACTTCAACACACCATCACAAAGCTTAAAAAAATAAAAATTACAAATTACTATTACTTACTGACATTGGGGTATCCGGAAACTTTCTTGAGGATTTCTATCTCTTTGATCGTAGAGTCTCTTAGCTCTAAAATTTGTTCAGGAGTTAAGTGGTCCCCAGTTATATCTATGATCTTCACAGCAAACTCTTCTCTGGTGGGCTTGTAGATACAACGCCGTACCACACTGCTAACTCCTCTGCAGAAAGCATAGAAAAAGTATACATGAAACTAGGTGAAAACACTACATTGATGGGTTTATATATAAAGAGCCATTATGGAGCAAGGGTAAAAAATAATGGAACATTGACACCACTGTAATGAGCCTGTTACTGGGCCAAATTTTAGAACTTTGCAACTGAATATTTCTTTGACATAACCCACATTCTGATTAATTCACCAAAGGTTGACATACTTTGCATGCAATTTACTATATTTTATGATCATTATTTATTTGGTTCACTCTTAAAGAAAAATTGTAATGTTTAAAGGGACATCTTAGGCACTCTATCGTTTTCATCTCATTTAATTGGTTATAGTGCATGGAGTCCTCTGACACTGTTCCTCCATTTTTGAGCAATTTAACACTGAATAAGGGTTCCCCGCCACCTACGGCCCAGTGTAGCAAATGCAGAGATTTCACACTTTCTTCTGGCCATACCAATTCATACTAGCAATGGGTGCAGTGGTAGACTAAAAGTGGTAAGCTGACACTCTCAGCCAAACACAGTTAAAAATCAACCATTATGGAGATTTTTCATTTATGTTTATTAAATATGAAAGTATTGCAAAATACTTTTTAGATGAACATTATTATTATTATTATTATTATTATTATTATTATAAAAATGATTCCACTGATCATAAGTTAAATTGGAAGTTATGTTTTAGCTATTTTGGCCTATAATTTGGAATTTACTTTCAAATTCTATATATATATAGATATATTGATGAACTTTCAGAAATATATATTGAAGAACTTTCAGAAATATATATATATATAGTATTTTACTTTAACTTGTGATCAGTGGAATCAAAATAGAATATCTTTATATCAGTGCTTTACAATGTGCCCTCCCTAGTGGCGACTCTAGGAATAATATATGGGGGGTGGGATGGACACCTAAGTTTGTATGTATATGTGCTGTGTGTAAAGGGACCACAGTGTGTGTATAGGGGGCATAGTGTGTGCATAGGGGATGCAGCGTGTGTGTGCATAGGTGCTGTAGTGTATGTGTGTATAGGTGACATTGTGTGTAGAGTGTGTGTTTAGGGAATGTAGTGTGTATTTTTGTGTATAGTGGGTCTAGTGTGTGCAGAGGTGATCCAGAATGTGTAAATCAGGAATGTAGTGTGTGTAGGTGCAGTGTGTGTCTAAAGGTGGTCTAATGTGTGTAGGGGATCCAGAGTGTGCATAGGGGTAGGGGATGCAGTGTGCATGTGGAAGGGTACAATGTGTGTGTGTGTGAGGGGTGGTGTGTGTATGAGGGATGCAGTGTGTTTGTGTGTGTGTGTGTGTGTGTATGCAAGGGGTGCAGTGCGTGCATGTGTGAGGGGTGCAGTGTGTGTATGTGTGAGGGATGCCGTGTATTTGTGTGAGGGGTGCAGTGTGTGTGTGAGAATTGTATTTATTCGTTTATTATTGTTATTCATTTGATGTATGTGCTCCCTCCCTTCTTACCTTCTCTCAGGGAGGGGGGGACACTGCAGGCTCTGATAGTCCAGTGGTGTGAGTTACTCTGTCTGCAGCTCCTCCAGCTGCTAGCGGAGTTCACTCCTCTCACAAGATCATCGGAGTTGCCACAGCAACGTTACTAGTAGATTCCCCCTGCATCTGATCTTCCTTAACTCTGCTGGAATGAATGGCCGGTGAGAGAGATCTTTGTTCTCCCTACCGTCCCTAGAGGATACACAGCAAGGGTGGCTCAGCATAGGCCGGTATATGCCCAGATCATAAAACGCGGCAAAATCAGCGTTACATGGGTGGAAAGGTAGGTTTTAACCCTTTCATCTTCACGGGGAGAGGGGCAAGAAACATAAACTGCGATTTCTGAACTATAGTGTTCCTTTAACAAAGGCAGGAATAGCTAAATTAGGTTTGCAATGTATTCATTTTGCATTTCTTTTCACATCACATTTTCTGGTTTTATACAATATTTTCTATATATAGATGAAAGCTCTAATTTACAATGCCTCCTGCTACATAGAAAACCACAGGTCAGTCAAGATACTAAATGTAGAAATACACAAAATCGTACCTCCCCAAAATCTCTTTAGGCTCATATTTTTCATAAAATTCCTGGGAGGTCTGAGAGTCCGGTACATCTTCTTCCCGAGTCATTCTGTTTGTGGTTTGGAGGTTTTATTTTTTCTAAAACCAGTGCACCTCACTTCCAGCATACATCAAAAGTCTTGGAAAGAAGTGGTTGATTTAGAGACCTAAATGTAGAAAATAAGAAATATAGCCATAAGCAGCACATATATACTGAGGGTGAAGACAAGCTGATTATCCCACCGGACCACCAGGGATTATGATTTCCCCCTTCCTAGCCAAAGGTAAGTCTCAGGGAGGGAGGAATAAACTTTAATTTAGTTTTCTTATTATTTTTTTTATTAAAATATTATTCTGATGCCTATCACAACCTCTATCCCCCACTACTGCTCCTATATCCCATCACAGCCCCTAACCCCCATTACTGCCCCTACCCAACACAATCCATCAGCCCCATCACAGGCCTTATCCCCATTTTAGCCTGTATCCCCCATTTTACTGCCCTTAGCCCCCTTACCACAGACCTTATCGGTCAATCACAGTCCTTTTTCCCCATCAGTACAGCCACTTTACAGTTTATATCCCTCACTGCTACACCCTTGACAGGCCTCTACTCACACACTGCAAACAGTCCCCTTCACAGACACACAACCCCACACAGCCTCTCTCCACGCGCAATTTCTCAAGCAGTCTCCACCCACATGCAAACCGAGACATGCAACTCCACAAGCAGAATCCCCACATGCAGGAATACGCAGCGCCACAGCTAGTTTACCACACACAACACCACAAGCAGGGTTCCCCCCCAGACATGCATTTTCACAAGCAGCCTTCCAATACGCATCAATAACACCCTCTTCCAGCGCTTTCCCTCTTTTGCCCTCTGATATTCTTGTGGGGGACACTAGAGATATGTCACAAGCAAACATAAAACAAGCATGTAATTAATTTCACGTGCACTGGGCTAAACTAACACGCAGCATTTTACAGGGCTCTGTGCATGAGTTACCCTGGAGGGGACAAACTGACATGTCCACTTTTGGAAGTGTGCATGTCACGGATGATGACAACACATCCCTCTCTGGACCTGGCCCCACCCGTATTGGGCTGCTCTGCCTTTAAATGTCAAAGGTCGAATTATTGCCCTAGTCCGGCCCTTATCATCATCATAGCAAATACAGCAAAACATTAATACTATGTACTATATATAAAGCTAATGAAAGTCAGGAAATAGATGTAGCAGCACAATAAAGTTTTTCTTACACCAGAAAGGAAATACTAGCATTAACAGATATAATTTTTTTTTCTAAAAAGTAGTAACTACAACATGTAATTCATCTATAAAACCAAATGTAACTCTACTCTGTCAACTCTTCGCATTCAGTGCAAATTAATGTTTTAAGATTTAAGCATATATATCAGTGAGGGTGTGGCCAGGAGAGGGCTGTTCTGAGAAATGTTATATGACTTCATATTAAGATTTAGCAGCTTTATTGTCACTGTACCATGTGCATACAAGGGCAATGAAACACAGTTGGCGTCTGAACAGAAATGCAGCAGTAATTAATCAAAAAAAATATATATGATTTTAAAAAAATGTACTTCAAATGTAAGCTTTACAGTCTTACTAATAATTTATGGATCTAAAATATGATTTAAAACAAGAACAATGTATCCTATTTACACAGACTAGATTCTAAACCCATTTATTGTGATTTAAAGACAGATTACTGTGAGCATTATTACTGTGAAGCTCTGTTATACACTCAGAGACAGCAATAAAGAGATGCCGCTGCTAGAAAAGAGGAAAATTAGAATAGAAAAGGACAAAGGGATTTGGATCCAAAATAAAGACTGTCCTTCCTAAATAGTGACACTCGGGAGTTATGCTAAATGCAAAGAGTGAGCATGCATGCACACATATGGCATAACGAGAAAAAAGTTGGCCATGCTGAGCAAAAGGTACATTTTTTTTCCATTTGCATCTACTAGTTAGAATATGCAGATCAAATCTTTTATTATGATAAACATCAGGAAGTTAACCCTAATGAAATGATGAAATGAAATAAAATACACTCAATGAATGGCTACATAATGCTAACATTTTTTTGTTCAATGCCAAAACACAGTGAAATAATTGTAATGAAAAAGGAATATGAAGCTCCAACATACCTAGAAGTGCTGTTCAATTTGGGAAATATAAATATACAATGTATACATACCAGTACTGAGAACCCTGCCCATCAGCTTGACATCTTCTATTTACAGTACTGTAATACAATGTACTAAGTAAGATGACTTGCTGTAATGAACATTTTGCAATTAATATTACACTTCCTCTTATAAACTGTGAAAAAATATGTTTGTTAAAGGGCCAGTTGAAGCACTGAATTCACTTCTAGGTTTATTTACTAAAGTGAGAATGGTCAGAAAATCGAAGTGACTTCATCATGAATTTCAAATTTATGACCAAAGTCTGGCTATTTTGGTCTTAACTTTGAAAATCACTTTGAATTGCCAACAATTCTCACTTTAGTGAATAAACCTTAAAATTTTTAATGAATTTATTTGGGGCATAGTTTCTGTCCCATCAGCCTTGATTTTAAAACATGACCCTTTCCAAGAAATGGCATTGTTTACATTTTGAAATTCAAATGCCTCTAGTGACTGTCAATTAGACAGCGGCTAGAGGCTTCTGACTAGAACAGACTTAATTCAATTAATTTTACATATGGTGTCAGCATGCAAAGTACAAATTCACTGCTTGAAGTATTAGATTCAATGCTTTTCATAGAGAAGCATTGAAACGGCATGTCACTATGATTGTTGTTTATATTCCAATTGTTCATAATGCTGCACTATGAAAATCATTTGGTCAAACTTGGATCATCAAGCTTGATCATTTTACAGTAGAAGTATGTCCAGATGCTTTAATGAATTTATGTTTAAAGCGGATCTGTCATTTTTCAGCATTTCATAAACACATATTCTTTCTGAAATACTGCTCAAGACTGCGTTGGAATTTCAGTAACGTTCCAAAACAATCAGGTGTGTGGTTAAACCTCTGATGACGATGAATTATTTGCACGCTTCCACAGTGATTTCACCTTGCAATTATATACCCAGACTGCTCTGAACACTAAGGACCTATCATGACCAGTCAACCAAGAAGAATAAAGCTTGGCCGCAATAAATGCAAGTCACAGCCCTCTCTCTGCTGCAGCATAAGGCCACACTTATAAAACTCCTGAAGAAGGACGCATGATATTGACAATTTGGCGATTGTATGCATCACCAAGAAAGATGTTACCAAAACTGCCCGCTCACCACTTCGGGTAGACAAGTACTGGCACATGAAAGTGCACTTTACCTCCTGTTGGCACATCTTCTTAACCCAAGACTGGATCCTCAGTTGATGATAACAACTAGGTTTCTATGTCAAATGCTAACTATATGCTAATTTTCTTTATGTTAATTTGTTTTGCAATGTTTTCACTTACTTTAGACAAAAAAAAACATTTTCTTAAAAAAAAACAAAAACAAAAACACAGCACCTGTCAGTAGCGCCTAGAGACTTCTTCAATTAAATATCTGTATACAACGGGAAATTTACTGTGTTTTTAGCTTTGGACTTCAGGTCCCCTGTCCCATTAGGGACCATGGCGTATAAATATATAGTTAGACCCAGTTGCTATGTACATTTACTTCCTTTAAATCTACCCTTCATACGGGGGCGTGGCCCGGTCGAGCACCATGGATGGTCGCACTCTAACGAGCTCCACAAACAACTAGCCTAAACAGCGTGTTAAAAGCAGAATCCGGCTCCAAACAAGCACGGAGGACGGGTCACGAATGGCCCAACATAAGAATAAGAAGCAGACCGACAGGGGGGAGCAAGCAAGCTTCTTTTCAACCCCCAAAACTGCCACAAGCAAAGCTCCGGGCCTGCCATTTGGAGACCAAGATGGAGGAGGGGACGATACACTACCTCTGTCGGAATCACGCACGAGGCATGTGCTTTCAGTTACCCAAGAGGTGCTACGGGCATGCTTGGACGCCATGTCAGATAAAATCCTCTCGAATATCCACAGGTCCAGCAGCGACCTCCATAAGGATGTACAGGACCTAGGTGAAAGAACGTCTCACATGGAGCAGCGCATGAGCAATTATGCCTACGTCCAAACCGCAACCGCGAAGTTAATGGACCAAAACCTCTGCATCAGGGGCATTCCAGAAGAGGTGAAGCAAGCAGAGCTGCATGAATACGTAGTGGGCCTGTTAAAGCCCTAGCTCCAGATATTCCAAGTGACATGATGTTGCTGGACAGGTATCACAGGGTGGCTAAGCCACAATTCCTCCCGCAGGAGAAACCCAGATATGTCCTGATCCATTTACATTACTTCCATATTAAAGGGACACTATAGTCACCTGAACAACTTTAGCTTATAGAAGCAGTTTTGGTGTATAGAACATGCCCCTGCAGCCTCGCTGCTCAATCCTCTGCCATTTAGGAGTTAAATCCCTTTGTTTATGAGCCCTAGTCACACCTCCCTGCATGTGACTTGCACAGCCTTCCATAAACACTTCCTGTAAAGAGAGCCCTATTTAGGCTTTCTTTATTGCAAGTTCTGTTTAATTAAGATTTTCTTATCCCCTGCTATGTTCATAGCTTGCTAGACCCTGCAAGAGCCTCCTGTATGTGATTAAAGTTCAATTTAGAGATTGAGATACAATTATTTAAGGTAAATTACATCTGTTTGAGAGTGAAACCAGTTTTTTTTTCATGCAGGCTCTGTCAATCATAGCCAGGGGAGGTGTGGCTAGGGCTGCATAAACAGAAACAAAGTGATTTAACTCCTAAATGACAGTGAATTGAGCAGTGAAATTGCAGGGGAATGATCTATACACTAAAACTGCTTTATTTAGCTAAAGTAATTTAGGTGACTATAGTGTTCCTTTAAGGAAGCATTGCTGAAAGCGACAAGGAGCAGCAGGGACCTGCCACCGAAATATGCCACCATATCCCTATTCGCAGACCTGTCTGCGTCTACCCTACAGAAACCCAAAGAGTTCAAAGACATTACAGCGGCCCTCCGAGCTAATCATATCCAGTACCGATGGGGATACCATGTCCGTCTCCTCATCCACAGGAACAGCGCGATTTTGGCGATTCACTCACCGGAGTGAGCCAGGAAGACCCTGCAGAAGTGGGACATACAAGTGGACTCTCCCCCACCTCATGCCCCGACGCCTGCCTGGTTTTCCCCGGACTGGAAAAGGGTGAAACTGTGATGGACACTGGAAGATTAGTCTAGGTTATGGCTGGTACGGTTGGTACCACTTACTGCAAGTATATCTATGCATGTATACATCTACTGCTAATAGCACAGATAGCACTGAATACTCCTAACATAGTAGCCATACACAAAAGATCAGCAATGTCTTTGCTGCATATTACTCCTCATTGTACAACCAAAAAACAGACTCTACCATAATCCAAACATCTAGGGAATCCATCGTGCAATACCTAAACACCATTCCCCTTCCATCCCTCTCCCAGGACCAAATCCATACTTTGCAAGCGCCCATTATCGAGAAGGAAGTCTCAGAAGCTATCAGGCAACTCCCTGCACATAAAGCTCCAGGGCCAGATGACTTCTCCAACCATTACTATAAGAAATTCCACGCAAACCTCACACCACGTCTAACGAGACTATACAATTGCGCCTCCCTGACGTCCACTTTATACAAAGAAATGTTATCCACGCATATCACCGCACTTCCTAAATCCGGTAAACCACCAACACAGTAAAAACTTTCAACCAATCTCCCTGCTCAACACGGACACTAAATTATATGCCAAGATCCAGGCCATAAGACTAAACTCCATACTTCCGTCACTGGTACATAACGACCAGGTGGGGTTCACTCTGGGTAGACAAGGGTCGGATAACACCCGTAAGGTAATAAGCCTTATGCACAGTTTGCATAGGGAAAAGGGGGACAGCTTCCTAGTATCGCTTGACGCTGAGAAGGCGTTCGCCTGAATTGGACCATCTTGACAGCAGTTTTGGAAAATAGGGTTTTCCGACACAATTTATCAATGCGGTGCAAGCACTGTACTCCGATCCCTCGGCAAAGGTTCTCAATTCGGGATTTGTCTCGTCGCCCCTGTCCATAACAAATGGTTCCAGACAGGGATGCGCCCTATCGCCATACAAGCAAGCACAGCAATACACGGCATCCAACTAGGATATAGGGAATATAAACTCAGTCTTTTTGTGGACGATGTCCTGCTAACCCTCACCCAACCGTTGATATCCCTCCCTAACCTTAAGCGCCTGATTACCAAATATGGAACCCACTCCTACTATAAATTGAACATCGCTAAAACATAGATCAACATAGAGTCTAATCTTCTAGAGAGACTCCAAGAGGCTTTCCCTCTGGACAGGCGCTCAGATAATATAACCTTGCTGGGTCTGAGACATGAAACATGGCACATCTTTTCAAGGACAACTATGTCAGGCTCATACACAAAGACGCTTAAGACATGGAAGGGGAGGTTTCTGTCCTGGGTGGGACGGATAGCAGCAATAAAAATGGTGCTCCTGCCCAAAATCCAATACTTGTTCAGAACACTACATATACCATTATCAAGACCATACCTAAAAAAATTTACAAAACCTCTTTGTTAACTTTATTTGGGATGGAGGCAGACCTAGAGTGGCAACGCAGTTACTCCAACAGTCAAACGAGGACAGGGGTCTGGGATTTCCCAACTTGGTGGCATATCACAGAGCTGCCACGCTACACAGTATCACACAACTCCATGCTGGAACAAACATGCCCCAATGGGCCGAGATGGAGTCCTTCTGGGTACCCCAGGGAGAACTTAGGGCACTCCAATGGGCATCGAAAACACTATGCCCGCCCATGCACAACATGCTCCCAACCACAACACACATGCTACACGTATGGGATCAAATCAGGGATCGGGTGACATTGAACCCACACATGGAACTAGCTATGCCGATTGTCATGCCTTAATTATGATATCCTCTTACTTCCTGGTTCCACGGAGCTTAGCCACACCTCTTTATGACACGGTCTCCCTATTTAATCTGACCGCACCAGCTGATCGACGCTGGATTATTGAACTACGTTCCGTACTCACGAACCGGCTGCAACATCGTTGTGAAAGCCCTCTGTTACCGGACCGGACTGGAAGACTTCAAGTTCCCTTCACCTTTCCTCATCCACGACTAAAGCTGAACTCTAACCATTCAGGATAAACCGCCTCTGAGGAGATCTCGGGAACCAGTGTTCTATGTGCCGGAAGCTAAGTAAAACCTCTGTGATAAGCGTTGCATCTCAAAGCTGTTATTTCCTGTCTCCAAAGTCCTTCGTTAAAACAAACCCGTTACAGCTAACTTCAACTCATACTTTGTGTCAGTTAGCTGCATCTGTCTTACTTCAGTTAAAGTCTATGGAACAGCTATTGTAACTTCTTATCACCTAATTAATTACTACTTCTAAAGGACTCTATCTGATTCAGTTATCGTTTACTACTTAAAGCTACAGTGCATATAATTGTGGACTTCAGTTATCGTTTTCTACTTAAAGCTACAGTGCCTATAATTGTGGACTTCAGTTATCGTTTACTGCTTAAAGCTACAGTGCATATAACTGTGGACTTCAGTTATCGTTTACTACTTAAAGCTACAGTGCCTATAATTGTGGACTTCAGTTATCATTTAAAGCTACAGTACCTGTAAATTGGAATTCAAGTCAATACCTTTTACTTTTTATAATAAATATTCAAACTATAAGAAATCTGCAGTTGTGTTCCTTCATAACAAATGTTTAGACGTGACACCGATGAAGACGCTGAGCCTCATCATACCCACATTTAACTGTGAGTTATGGATAAAGGATGGAGTGTCACACCTACGCCAAATATGTAAAGGGGTTCCCTACTCCCATGCCCAGTCCTACAATCACAACACAACTTACTCCACAGAGCAGGCTTCTCTTATCTACAACTTAAATATTTCTTGTCATGCACCCAAAGGGTAATACCAAGTACAGGGGAAGGTGACACCCTATCAACTTTTGAACTCATCTGTACACATAAGCGTCCCCCCAAGAAATTAATGTAAATAGGCTAGGGCCTGCTTAACAAAATAGGGGCTAACAGGACCCAGAAATGTAGGGACCAGTGGCAAAAAGAAATGGGTTACACGATAGATAACAAGCGGTGGGAAACAGCACATAATGGCATGACTTTCTGTGCCACGCATATCGAATTGCAACGTAAGATCCTTTATAGATGGTATATGGTCCCGAAAAAACTAAACAGGATGTGGCCCACTGCCTCCAAAACATGCTGGAGGTGTAAAGAGGAGGAGGGATCCATGCACCACATCTGGTGGGCATGCAGCAAGCTTAGACCTTTCTGGTTGCGGGTGGTAGGATTGCTCACTAGTAGGCTGGATGGCCCGGACACATGTCTGCTCTTCATGGTCCCGCCAGGTCTCCAGGTACACGAGCAGACCATCCTATACAATGTATTGATCTCTGTGAATCTGTTAATCTCTAGGCACTGGAAAAGCACAATCGTCCCCAGCTGGGAGGACTTACTCACGCAGGTTGAGCTAAAATGGGTCTACGAATCAATGGCCAAGCAACAGTTTGGTACAACTGGAGCAAAAGCGAAAGCTAGACAGACATGGGTGGAGTACATGGACACTGAACCATGTAATTGAAAATCTAGAGACCTGTCAGGATGCATAGCGAAGGAACACCCAGGAAACCCATCTCCCCCTCATGTTGTTCTTGCTCCTCCCCCCCTCCCCACACACCCAGTTGCACCAAGGGAGCAAGGCAATCACTAATCTCTCATGTCTCATCCTTTCTCTCTACCTTTAAGTTACAAAAGTTGTGAGCATTCACTAATATTACCGCAGGTATGGTCGGGGGGGATTTATGTTTATGTAACTGCAAATGTAACATGTGTAACACCGACCTCTCTCATGATAGTTCCCTGCGTTGAACTCAAGTACCGTTGGAATAAACTGACTTTACCCCTGTACTATGCAATGACTATTGCTTGTGATGTTGAATGTTCCCAATAAAAATTGTCAAATTCTATAAAAATAAAAATAAAAAACTACCCTTCATACAGGAGAAATTTCTCTCATGCCCTACGACCATGTTTACTTTTTTTGGAGTTCTACTTATTCCATTGGGTAGAATAACCAGCCACCAAATCACATGAAGTGTTGCATTTAGTTTATTGAGCACACTTTTTATGAGAATTTGTTGGCTAGTGGACAGTGGAATTTTCTAACATTATGGGGTCATGTACGGGTTTTCCACTTATCCCTGGACCTAAATTGGGATACTTATAATATCCCTCACAATATCTTCATTGAATGTTAAATGCCTGAATTCTCCACACCAAAGGTGAATGTCACTCAAGAAACACATTTTTGCTGGGACCATTGTCCTAAATTTAACTTGCCCAAATTCCCCTTAGATTTCCATGACCTTAGATTTTTAACAAGAAATAGAAGGGAATCTCCATACTAATTAGCAAATATGTAGCTTTCACCTTGGTGTCCAAAAGTTGTGAGAGGTAGTGTAGATATTTGATCCTACATTAATAATCTACTATATACTTTGGTTAACATACAGTGGCGGAGCTAAAGTAGAGAGGGCCAAGAGTAGCCAAAAGGTAGATCTCCATCTGTTGTATACATAGGCGTGCGCACGGGGTGTGCCGGGTGTGCCTGGGCACACCCTAATCCCCGTGGCACGCCTATATATTGAGTCCTGCAGGAACAGCGTTCCTGCACTTTTATTTGAGCAGGAACGCTGTTCCTGCGGGCACTCAGTGCCCCCAAATGCCCCCTTCCGGCCCCCATGCTTCCCCCTGTCATGGCGGGGGCGGGGCGGGGCAAGAGGTGAAGGACACCCCCCAGTCGGGTGCCTGTGTCCATCGCAGTGAGGGAGCTGTGTGCTTTCTGCTTCCTCTCGCTGCGCGCCGTTTGCTGTAGCTGGGAGCCGGAATATGACGTCATATTCCGGCTCTCAGCTACAGCAGACAGCCCGCGCGGCGAGTGGAAGCAGAGAGCACACAGCTCCCTCACTGCGTCTGAGATGGACACAGGCACCCGACCCACTGGACCCCAGGGACAAGTCCACGCCAGCACTCCAGGTAGGGAGGCTGGGTGGACATTTTTTAATAAAAAAAATAAAAATATTTGTATGTGTGTGTGTGTCTGTCTGAGTGTGTCTGTCTGAGTGTGTCTGTCTGAGTGTGTGTGTCTGTAAGTGTGTTTGTGAATGTATGTGTGTGTGTCTGTAAGTGTGTCTGTGAATGTATGTGTGTGTGTCTGTGAGTGTGTCTGTGAATGTGTGTGTGTGTGTCTGAATGTGTGTCTGTGAGTGTATGTGTCTGTAAGTGTGTGTCTGTGAGTGTGTGTGTCTGTGAGTGTATGGGTATGTGTGTGTGTCTGTGAGTGTATGTGTGTGTGTCTGAGTGTATGGGTGTGTGTGTCTGTAATTGTGTGTGTGTGTCTGAGTATGTGTGTGCACGCATATATATATGTGTGTGTCTGTGTATGTGTGTCAGTATATATATACACACACACACGTGTATATTATTTTTTTGGGGGGGTGGGAAAAGAGTTCCCACACTTTATTCCCCAGGACTTCTCTGGAGATGTCCGGATCTCCCCTGATGGCTCACGCAGAGTCGGCGCTATCTGAGTGCCGGCTCTGCTCTTAGCCTCCATGGGCTGGCGGGGAGATCAAAGATCTACCTCACCAACCCACAGCAACACGGAGGGAGGTAGGAGAGGACCTGGGGAGCTCTAGACAGCAGCTCTGCCAGGTTCCTCTCACGAGATCTGAGCATTGCCACGGCAACACTCAGATTTCGCGAGAGTTAACTCTAGCTCCGCAGGCTAGAGTTCACTCTCCACTGGACCACAAGGGATGGCACATGGCAGCAAGGATCCCCCCTCCCTACATAAGGTAGGGAGGGGGGATATTTACTAATCAGCCCCCACCTCCACAATCCCTCCCAACATACAGCCCACACACACACACACAGCATGCTCACACACACAGTACACTAACCGCACCCTCACAAACACACAACACCCTCACACACAGCACACTAACAGCACCCTCACAAACACACAATCAGCACCCTCACAAATACACGACACCGACACACATTACACACAAACGGCACCATCACACAAACGCACACATCACACAAACAGCACCCTCGCACACACAGCACCCTCACACAGCACAGTAACAGGACCCTAACAAACACACAAACACCCACACACAGCACACTACCAGCACCCTCACACACAAACAGCCCCCACACAAACACCCTCACCCACATAGCACACTACCAGCACCCTCACACACACATCACACTAACAGCACCCTCACACCACCCTCACACAGCACACTAGCAGCCCACACACACAGCAGTGTATATGTGTATATATATATATATATATATGGGTATTACATATATACACATGCGGCGTGTTTGTGCTTTAGGGTGCACACCCTAATGCAACAGGCTGCGCACGCCTATGGTTGTATATCCAAACTGCTTTGACAGTTGGGGCTCTACCATTTTCCCAATCTTGCAAGGTTGTATTTAGCACTGAACAGTGTTTGTATGGGTGTGTTTGTATGTAGTGTTGTTTGAATGCAGGAGTGTATCTGTGTGTATTGTTGACTTTTGAATGCTGAGATGTACGCACATTATTGTTATTATTTATAAAGCGCCAACAAATTACAGAGCACTGTACAATGGGTGGACTAACAGACACTAATTTGTAACCAGACGAGTTGGATGCACAGAAACAGAGCGTAACGGTACTTACCCGGTCAGCGTCCCAGCAGGGGTCCTTTGATCGAGCCACACATGGCTCGAGCACACCTGCCTTCAGGCGGGTCACAGCGCCAAGCAGTCTGATCGGGTGCGCGGCCCGTACAGTATTGGGAACGCTGCTCGCATTGTGAGCACGTTCTTTAAGGGGAAATGGGAGCCTAACCTTGCGGTCAGCTCCCATTGGCCCACGTCATCCCAGCACCCCCATTCACGAACGTTTTGAGGGGCAGGCATGACGTGGACCAATCAAAATTAAAATAAAGGTATTAACCTGGCCCTAGATTGTGTGCCCTATTGTGGTTTCTGTTGCCAGCACCCTTTAGTGCGTTCCTTGTGATTAGTATTGTATTCTGGAATTGACCTTGGCTTTGTTTCCTGACTGAGTTTCTCTTTAACCCTTGCCTGTCTTGTTTGCCCCTCTGATTATTACCGTGTACCTGACTCGTTTTCGCTGTCTCTCCATTACCCTGACCTTGGCTCGTATTTCAACTACGCTTTTCTCTGTCTAACGTTTAGTCCGGCCACTCTAAGGCCCGGTAAACCGTTTATATTTCATTTGTCCTTTCCTTGCTATCCTAAACTCTGCGTGTTAGGGTTAATACTATGTGACCCAAAGGGATTGAGGGCCCTGCTCAATGAGCTTACATGCTAGAGGGAGTGGGGCATAGTGACACAAAGGGTAAGGGTAGGGTAGAAAAGTAGGTTGCTAGGATAGTATTCATTGAGGGCTTAGTGTTTTGTTTTGATGACAGTTGCAGGAGAGGACATATATACACATACACTGCCACACTTACACTAAGATACACATACACACGAGCAGATACACATACATATATGACACGTACAGATACAGACAAAAATATACACAACCCGACACATACAGATACAAATAGATAAAACACACTCTGACACACATACTGTCACAATTTTGTTTTTTTTCTCAGTCTGGTGCAGTACCTCATGGTGCTACTACCTATTTGTGGTGCTATTCCAGGCTTCTGCACCCAGACTGAGATCTCTCTCTGTTATCAGCAATTAACATTTCCCTATTTAGTTGAGCCTCACCCTTTCTTCTTTGCCAGTTCATTAATGTTGTTGGTCTGTGCCGGCTGTCCACCGTATACGCCTTTCTCCTACATTCCGTTATCTGTGTTTGTATTTTACTTAACTGACTTCCTTAAATATCAATACACATATTATTTGCCTCTATTTGTGTGTATATTAGTTTCTTTGCATTCTGGGTTCCACCCTATAGAGATTGCTGCACTAGTCAGCACCCCATCCCAACCAGACCCCTGACAGAATGAACTGGCCATTAAATATGGAACCCGCAAGGAAATCTCCTATACACACAATGACCTGTTTCTTTGATAAAAATGATTCTGACTTACAATATGAATGTACTAAACTTTTAAAGCCTGTTATAACCAGATATGTAAAATACAAGAAATTGTTTAAAGTATGCCTATTGAATGTTTTTTAGGTACACCCCCTGCTTTGCTTCAGATGAATGATATAGTATCTGTTCCTTTAAGAAACATAGTGGCTAAACATGCAGTGTCTCACATGCAAGCTGATCTGAAAAATATTCAAACAAACTGCTATTGTATTTCCGTAGCCTTACCTAGTTTAGTTGACCTGTTGCTGGAAATAATTGTCTTTTAATTCCATTGTAGCACTTTGCCAGACACCTTCACCTCTACATCTTAAAGGGACACTATAGTCACCCAGACCACTTCAGCTCAATGAACTCAACGCCACGGGAGGGGGACCCTGAGGGTGGGGGCACCCTCAGGGCACTATAGTGTCAGGAAAACCGCTTTGTTTTCCTGACACTATAGTGATCCTTTAAGCATCTCAGGCTGCAGGTTCTGCAGTAAACACTGTTACAGAACCACACCCATATGTCTGTTAACTTTTCTGTGACTTATTCATGAATCAATTGTTTTGTTTCAGGTTCTACAATGTTAAAACTGTTTTTTGTTGGGGACAAAGCACCATTAGAGCACCACAAAATGTATAGTACCCACAATGTAGATTTTACATCCTGTCCTACTGACTCTGACTCGGATTTCTCTGATTCAGCGGACTGGCTTGTTGATCCTCCTGACTGGGATACTAAACCTATTATTGCTGCCCAGCAACCTGTATACTTTGATTGGGAATCTGATAATGAGACTGCAAATAGTAGTGGGGACACCAAAATGGATCGCATATATGATCTTTATGACGCTCAGTATTTAGCCTCACTGGATGATGATCTCTCTGATTCAGTGGAATATACAGCATTCCAAACTGCATTATGGTCTAAAGCAGTGTTCTCCAACCCAGTCCTTATCGACCACCAACAGTCCGGGATTTATGTGTCTCCCTGTTTTATTCCAATGGAGATACTGACAAAACATGGGCTGGGTTGGAGAACACTGGTCTAAAGGACCACTAAGATGACTCCAGTGAAGATTGGGGGGGGGGGGGGGGGGGACTGTTTCTGCAAAGTTCTCTTTTCAGGTTGACTCTGGATTTAAAGGAAAATCACGACCTGCTTCACAGTTACAGATTCCTGCTCTGGAAATGGGCTCAGACTATTTGCCTACCTCCACAGAAATTTCTATATTAGCAGAATTAGAAGTGGATCCTGCTGAAGGAGAAACTGTGCTACCTCCTGCTCAAGCTAAGGACATGTTCAGGCCTCTGCTGTGTGAATCTGGGGATGTTCCTGTCTCTAAAACAAAGCCATACTTTGTGCCCCATGTTACAACTAGCTGAAAGGATTCCTCTACATAGTTCTGCTCCTTCCCTTAAGGTTGTGACAGAGCACCATGTGGTGTCCCCTGCTGAGATGGCAAACTCCCATGAGCCATCACTTCTGACAAATGAAATTTACTCCCGAACCGGTTGCTATTAGTGAAGATCTTGTCATGCCTATTCTTGCATTCCTAAAACAGCTGTGGTATGCTGAATTCATACCTACATTGCCTGAAGCCAAGAGAGGCTATTCAACCCATCTCTGAAGTTATACCTGCCCTTTCAGGTGAAGAAATCTCTGTTGTTCCTGAGGATGTTATTCTGCCTGTCTGTGCATTCCCTGAGCCTGAAGCTAAGATGAATGTATCCAGCACCTCTGTGTACAATATCTCATGCTATACCTGTCCATTCAGATGATGAAATCTGTCTTGTTCCTGAACATTATATCCTGTTTCTCCTTTGGTTACCAGAATCTGGAACTAAAGTGGTACATGCAGTCTTTGTGCTACCCATCCCTGATGTCCTATTCGTCCCTTCTACCTGTGAAAACTTGCCTGTTTCCGGAAATGTTACACTCCCTATTCTACTGTGGTAAGAAGTTCTGCCTAAATAAACATCTTAGACCTGTCCCAAATTGCGAATCTATGCCCCCCACACCAAGTACAACCCCTAAAAATGTGTGTGTTCCTGAAGAGACATTGCTGAGAACATGTGTCAATTCTCCTGTATCTCATCTTTCATTTAAAGGATCACACAATCCAGTATCCGAGTCAGACCCAGGAGTTGAAAACATGTTAACTTTTCCCAACAGCTGCCAATTGTCATCAGAAAAACTGCAACTGCTTGGTAAGGGTTATTTCAACGCCTCTTTTTCTGATCTGTCACCTATGGTTTTCTTCTGCACATTCTTTTATGTTATCTGTCCTATGTCTACTCTAAAACGTTTCCATTTGTTCTCTGATACTCCCTTATTATTTTGGTTTGTTCCTTGGACTATGACACTTTCTGTTCCACCTGAACCTCCACCTTTTCATCCTTCTTTTTTTTTTTTTTTATTCTTTATTTTTAAGTGCATATATAGGCATAACAGTTATAAACGCACGTGTCATGCCCCAACAGCTTGGGCTCACACTGTGGTAATATACAACATTGTAGTAATGCATGACTTGGTAACATAATGCACATTTTTATATATAACAGTGTTAAACCTGTGTGGGTCTAGGTCAGGCATAGGCAACCTTCGGCAGTCCAGATGTTTTGGACTACACCTTCCATGGTGCTTTATGGGTGTAAGAGCATTATGGGGATGTAGTCCACAACATCTGGAGTGCCGAAGGTTGCCTATCTCTGGTCTAGGTGATTGTGTGGTGTGGGATGAAAAGCTTTTGCATGGGTGAGTGTGCATTTTAAGCTTAAAACAAAGTCAAGCTGTGCTTGAGTTTAGGGTTGTTGCGTTGTAGGCAGATATGAGCGTCCTTTTCATTATTTTGAGTTAAATGGGCAACACTTTCTTGTTTTTACTTTTATGGGAAGTGTTGTCAATTTGAGCACCTGTAAGTTGCTACTCAACCCCTTAAGGACGGTGGGCGTGCTATGCCGTCCTTGGGGACCCGGCTGAAAACGCCGGGGAGCAGCATCGCACATCCCCGCTGTCTCTCTATCTAAAAGCATGTGCAGTTTTTTTTGTTTGTTTCTGCAGTTGGATTTGTCTTTAAAACATTATATGTAGTATCACCTGTTAAAATTCTATGGCCTTCTTCATAGTAGGAAGTGTCCGTAATGACTATGCCCCCCCCTAATGACAATACGGTTGTTGTAATTTAGTTCTTTAAGGACTTTCTTTCTGGAATGGTTAGGTTCTGCAAATAGTTGGGTATTTTGGATGGCATATGTTCCAAGTCACTAATAACAGCTGTACTGAAGATTTGCATATGGGCACTAGTTTGATTTGTGGGGAAGAAGGTAGACTTGTTTTTAAGATCTGTACGTTAAAAAATCATCATTAATTAAAACACTAGTTGTCGGAATGTGGATAGTAATAAAAAAGAGTTTTAAAGACAAATTCCTCATAAATTTATCAACATCTAAAAAATTACAAAAAGAGTTAGATAAAGTGGATGCTGCATATTTAAGCCCTTAAAAACAAAACAAAAAAAACTCTTATTTGATTAGATGATAAAATTGTATTGGATAAATAAAAAATCTCTATTTTCTTTTTCTCTGAAAATGCTGTTTTTGTAAAACCCAGAATCACCTCACATATACTATACGGCAATGACTTTATCCCTACACACATTTATTTATAAAACCATTTATAAAATCACAATTTTTCTTTTTTAATTAAAGACTAGTTCACAGAATCATATTTTGATAATAGAAATATGAAGAATGATTCAGGGCATACACTGATTTGTTTTATTTGCAGTGTGCAAAAGGATATTTTAATTGAATATTTAGCATATCAAGACATAGTTTTGTTTTTTATTATTTTGTCTTAATTTTTCATAGTACAAGTTTTAATCTATTCATGTTTTTTTTATAAGGGTAATAATCCACATTTGCACTTATCACTTATTTATTGTTAAATTAGAATGCTGATATATATAAAAATATATAAGAACTTTTGCAATCCTTCCTTCAGCCAATGATACCGGGTGCTCAGCCACACTGTGATATAGGAAACAAACGTTTGCCAGCACTCCTGGATTTCCAACATCAAAATACTTTATTGTCAAATCGATGTTTCAGTCCCTAATCCGGGACTTTCATCAGGACACACAATGTCTATCAGGGTATAAGGGTATAATCTATCAGGGTATATAAACTACATCAGAAGGCTAACTCACTATCTTGAAAAAGCCTGCTGAATACGGACGGAATGCGTGGATGAGCCAGAAGCCTTTATACTTACTGGTTCAGACAGGCTCCTTCGGTGGTATTGTGCTCTAAGATCCCTCTGTTTGGACTTTCACTATTGCGGCTAGACTCATGGAACGTCTTTGAACACACGCTGCATCAACTGAGTGGTAATACTCACAGCACACTGCTTATTTGTTATACAACTTTGTCTGGACTTTGATGGACAGTGGGATTCCATTACCATCTTTTGAACTTGTAAGAGTTTTCATAAGGGGTTGATTTTTTTAACTTGATTATAATAAAACTGTGTTACAGTACTTCTGCCTTTTTGTATCTTTTAAGGTACGTGACTGTTACCATGGGTACAGGATACAAAGTTTCAATTCCTATCTAACACAGAACTATACCCCTAATTTTTTCCCTTATCCACCGCTGTGGAGGTGGAATTTGAACACAACTATTATATTACCTAGCTTCCCCTTTTAACAATTTTTTGGGGACTACTGCACAGCACTGACATTTATCTACATTTGGACATTTGTTATACAGGTTTGTGGATAAACTTTTTGTCTGGCAGCTTTGAATTTTAATTTTTTTAACTATATATACGTTTTTGTGTCACACAGACGATTATAGATTTTTATATTGCGCTCTTTTCTTTTATTCTTTATATTTCTTTATATTTCTTATATATTAAGTGTTGTAAAGATAGCACTCCAGGGTCTTAGAAGTATGGTGAAGTGGTGGAGAGCTATCTTTACACCACTTATCCTATATTTACTTGATGATAAGCACCGGGCTGTTTTCCTCATAACAGGAGTGCAAGCATTGGAATCTCTCTCATATATATATATATATATATATATATATATATATATATATATATATATATATCTCATCTAAGTATACATTATTTTATTTTACACTTTTTTAACCTTTATTTTACTTTATTAAAGGCAGCAGGGGTACTACCTGTCATTCCAGGCACTCCCCCTGCTGGCACTGCTATGGACTGCTATTCCGTCCATGTTATCATGAGGTCCTCGTGATCACATGGCCCAGGGCCGGATCAGAAGCAGGAGGACTCCCTGGAATCCCAGGCAAGTCACCCATCGCAATTGCCAGTGAGCAGGTAAGTGCATAGGACGGCGGGGACGTACTATGCTGCCCACCAGCGTTTAGAGCCAGGTCCCCAAGGACAGCATAGCACTCCTGCCGTCCTTAAGGAGTTAAAGGGGGGAGTACTGTAACAATTTGGTTTATTCTCAGTCGTCTGCAGTACCTCACAGTGCCACTAACTATCTGTGGTGCTATTCCAGGCTGCTGCACCCAGACTGAGATCTCTCTCTGTTCCCAGCTGGCCTTACTTTGTGATTAACATCTCCCTATTTAGTTGATCCTCACCCTTTCTTGTTTGCCAGTTCATTAATGCTAATGAAGTTAGTCTGTGCCCTGTGTTCCTGAGCAGGCTGTTCCCCATATCCAGAGGCCTGCACTGCGTTCCCTGTATCCAGAGGCCTTTCTCCTACATTCAGTTATCTGTGTTTGTATGTTACTCAACGGTCTTCCTTAAATATCAATACACTTATTTTTTTGCCTTTATTTGTGTGTATATTAGTTTCTTTGCATTCTGGGATGCATCCTATAGAGGTTGCCGCACTGCTCAGCACCCCTTGCCAACCAGACCCCTGACATATATACAGGGGCGTACCTAGAGCATTTGGCACCCGGGGCGGACCCTGAGTGTGGCACCCCCCCCCCCCCCATAATAAAAATGTAAGAAAACACCCACATTTTTTTCAATGTTTTCAATAATATTTATTGCACAAATTTGTAAACTGCTTGTAACATTTGTAAAATGCGCCAGTTTTGTAGAAGGGGGAAGACCAGTGCTTTTGTAGAAAGGGGCTGGTGAGAACTGCCCTGCTCCTTTCTACAAAGCCCCTTGTCTCGCCCTTCATATAAAAACCCTGCACCCCGATCAAATAAATTTCATACACTCCCTACACATAAAAACCCTGCACCCCGATCACATAAATTTCATTCACTCCCTACACATAAAAATCCTGCACACCCCTTAATAAAAACCCTGCACACCCCCTTAATAAAAAACAAAAACGTGCACAACCCCTCTTAATAACAAAAAACCTGCACACCCCCCTTATAAAAACCCTGCACACCCCCCTTATAAAAACCCTGCACACCCCCTTAACAAAAAACAAAAATCTGCAGTGCACATCCTCCCTTAATAAATAGAATACTGCAACACCCTTAATAAAAAAAACCCTGCACCCCCATTATTTAAACCTCCCCTTTTAATTCTTTAATCCACAGCCCCCTTTAATTAATCCACACCCCCCTTAATTAATACACCCCCTTAATTAATCCACAACCCCCTTAATTAATACACCCCCATTAATTAATCCACAACCCCCTTAATTAATACACCCCCATTAATTAATCCACACACCCCTTAATACACCCCCCTTAATTAATACACCCCCCTTAATAAATCCTCAATGCCCCTTAATTAATACACCCCCTTTAATTAATCCACACCCCCCTTAATTAATACAGCCCCCTTAATTAATCCACACCCCCCTTAATTAATACACCCCCTTAATTAATACTCACTCCCCCCTTAATTAATCCACCCCCCCTTAATTAATCCACCCCCCCCTTAATTAATACACCCCCTTAATTAATCCTCACTCCCCCCTTAATTAATACAGCCCCCTTAATTAATCCACACCCCCCTTAAAACACCCCCTTAATTAATCCTCACTGCCTTAATTAATACACCCCCTTAATTAATCCTCACTCCCCCTTAATTAATACAGCCCCTTAATTAATCCACACCCCCCTTAATTAATACACCCCCTTAATTAATCCTCACTCCCACCTTAATACAGCCCTCTTAATTAATCCACACCCCCTTAAAACACCCCCTTAATTAATCCTCACTGCCTTAATTAATACACCCCCCTTAATTAATCCTCACTCCCCCTTAATTAATACAGCCCCCTTAATTAATCCACACCCCCCTTAATTAATACACCCCCTTAATTAATCCTCACTCCCCTCTTAATTAATACACCCCCCTTAATTAATCCACACACCCCTTAATTAATACACCCCCTTAATTAATCCACACCCCCCTTAATTAATACACCCCCTTAATTAATCCTCACTCCCCCCTTAATTAATACAGCCCCCTTAATTAATCCACACCTCCCTTAAAACACCCCCTTAAATTAATACACCCCCCTTAATTAATCCTCACTCCCCCCTTAATTAATACAGCCCCCTTAATTAATCCACACCGCCCTTAATTAATCCACCCCCTTAATTAATCCTCACTCCCCACTTAATTAATACACCCCCCTTAATTAATCCACACCCCCTTTAATTTATACACCCCCCTTAATTAATACACCCCTTTAATTAATCCACACCCCCTTAATTAATACACCCCCTTAATTAATACACCCCCCTAAATTAATACACCCCCCCTTAATTAATCCTCACTCCCCCCTTAATTAATACAGCCCCCTTAATTAATCCTCACTCCCCCCTTAATTAATACAGCCCCCTTAATTAACCCACACCCCCTTAATTAATACACCCCCTTAATTAATCCATACCCCTCATAATACCCCCTTAATTAATCCTCACTCCCCCTTAATTAATACAGCCCCCTTAATTAATTCACACCCCCCTTAATACACCCCCTTAATTAATCCTCACTCCTTTAATTAAACCTCCCTCCCCTTTAATTCTTTAATGGCCATTATCCACCCCCCCTTTAATTAATTTAGCCCCATCACATAAAATGACTACTTACATTTTGATGATGCCTTGACCGACTGGGTGCCTCACCGCCCGGATATTGGATCCTTCCGCTGGATAGTTCCGTGAAGGCGGGCTGACGGCGCTGCGCACGACGTCATCACATTGCGCGACGCCGCGGCCCACAACACTCCTCCCCCTTCTCATCCTGGAAGTAAGTCCTGCCGGGCCGCAAAGGTGCTGCGGCTGTGCGCAGCCGCCGCAGCGTAATGATGGGGGGTGACACATGACACTGGACGTCATGGCACCCCCCTAGTCAGTGGCACCCGGGGCGGGCCGCCCCCCCCGCCCCCCCCTTAGTACGCCACTGCATATATACACACTGACACACGTTTAGATACACAGACACCCACACACACACTGACAGACATACAGATACACACACACAGGCGTAACTAGAAACCACGGGGCCCCGGTGTGACAATTGCCTTGGGGCCTCCCCCCCATACATCTTACTCCTCCCCCCACACACTCAATGTGACTCATTCATACAAACATACACCGACATACATGCAGATACACACCATATAACACATAAAGATACATACACGGACACACATGCTAATACACAGACACACACACACCAAACGCAGAAACACAAACTAACACACAGATAAACAGACACATATATACAGATAGACATACATGCAGATACACAGACACGCAGAATGACACTCCTATAGAAACAAATACAGATACACAGACACGCACGCGGATACACAGACACACATACAGACAGATACACAAACACTTAAGGACAAAACATTCAAATACACAGAATGACACTCATACAGATACAAACAGTGACACACATACAGATACACAGGGCATGCACTGACTGGAAGTTCCATTGTAAGGAAGGGTGAAATTAAGGCTACAGGTGTCAAATTCTAATTTTATTACACCAAATGCAGACACAAGTCTGGGTAAAAGTGAACCAAAACACTTTGAAGATGACAGCTTCTCTGACGAATAGATACCATAAAGATAACCAAGATGACGTCAAATGCATCACGAAATTTAGTTAACCCATTGTACAAAAAGGTAAATGGAATTTTCTGTGATGTAATTTTGTCATCTACTGACCAAAATCTAGATGATAGGGAAAACACGCCCACAGTTATCTATTGGTTACCATCAACTAGTGATGTATAGAGAACGTCTCCTTTAAAAATTAAGGACAAAGGAGAGAGAGGAAGACTCTCAAAGACTCAGACTCACTAACACTCACTAGACACACTCACTGAGGATGGATTCACATCTAAAATCTAAGATCTGACATCTGGAGCCAAAGCGGGACACACCTAATTCTTCTTATCTTTTTCAACTTTGAAAACTTTTCTATTTTCATACAATTCTCTCATCATACTTACATTCAAAAATTCCTGGGACATATCTACAAATCTGATAGAAAATCTGCAACATAACTGGTAATTATGCTGGTTTTATTTAATTTTATTTAATTAAATTACTTGATTTTACTAAAAGGCAGAATATACTTGGATAAAAGCTGGTGATTCCAATATTTAAGGAGTCATGATTCATTAATAATATATGGAATTCATAATTCCATCCCTGCAGGTGGACCAAATTTTTCTATATTACATTTAACTTTAAAAATAGAATACCAGGCAATTATCTAGATATACCGTGTTTCCCCGAAAATACACCCTACCCCGAAAATAAGCCCTAGCTGAATTTTCGGGGTGGGCTGCAATATAAGCCCTACCCCGAAAATAAGACCTAGGCATTGTACCTTTGCGACTCGGCGGTACTTCCTTCTTCTATGAGGAGGAGGGGGGGGGACGGCATCGCGCAACGTGATGACGACGTGCGCAGCACCGTCAGTCTGCCTTCACGGATCTTCAGCGGAAGGATCCATTTCCGGGCGGTGAGGCACCCAGTGGTCGGACTCGGCGGGCAAGGAAGGCATCTTTGAAATGTGAGTACCTTAAAACTGAGTTGGATAGATATATTTTATGTCTGGGACTGAATTAATTAAAGGGGGCGGTGAATTAATTAAAGGGGGGGTGAATTAATTAAGGGGGGGTGAATTAATTAAGGGGGGGGTGAATTAATTAAAGGGAGCGTGAATTAATTAAAGGGGGTGAATTAAATAAAGGGGGGGCTGGATTAATTAAAGGAGGGGTGGATTTATTAAAGGGGGTGGATTAATTGCAGGGGTGGATTTATTAAAGGGGGTGGATTTATTAAAGGGGGTGGATTAATTAGAGGGGGTGGATTTATTAACGGGGGGTGTATTAATTAGAGGGGGTGAATTAATTAAAGAGGGGGTGGATTAATTAGAGTGGGGTGGATTAATTACAGGGGTGGATGATTAATTACAGGGGGTTGGATTAATTAGAGGGGGTGGATTTATTAAAGGGGTGGATTAATTAGAGGGGGTGGATTAATTAGAGGGGGTGGATTTATTAAAGGAGGGGTGGATTAATTAGAGGGGGTGGATTAATTAGAGGGGGTGGATTTACTAAAGGGGGGTGGATTAATTAGAGGGGGTGGATTAATTAAAGGGGGGGTCAATGTACATACCGGTACCGTAAATAAATAAGCCCTACCCTGAAAATAAGCCCTAGTGTGTTTGTTGTGACTAAAATTAATATAAGACCCGGTCTTATTTTCGGAGAAACACGGTATTAGCTTACGTAATTTAGAAATAGTAAATCTTACTTAGTTAAAATTCTGCAACGTAAAATCTGATTATAATTATTCTTATTAGATGGACATAGGAATGGTCAATTATCTAGTATGAGAAAAATTGTATTTGTCATTGCAATGGAAAAGGATATCTTGCCCATGAGAATTGCAACCACCAGTGTGTGAGTTAATTCAGTGTGATTTAACTGTCAGCTAAAGTTTTTATTGCTTTACGCTGTGCTACTGTGTTCTGTGTTAAGTTGATTTCAAAGTGAAGTGTCCTGTCTTAAATCTTGTTGAAAACTGCATACATGTCGATGTTGCTATTTAGCTGTCTGTAATTGTGTTAAACCACTGCCATATTGTATACTTATGTTATACCTAAATATTCACTGATATAAGCACGCATGTTACATATTATTATTGTTATTGTCACAATAAATTATATTTTTATAATTAAATGTGATTAATGGGTGTAATAAAAATCCTCTAATGAAACTTACTCCAGGATCTATGAGAATTAAAATAGTTGGTAATTCTCAGCTTTAAATTAATATAATCGGGGAAACAGTGCCAATATATCAATTTTGATATAATAAAAATTATTGAAATAATTTTTGATAATTTTTATGAAAATAAAAATTTTAATATTTATCACTCCATAAATATCCTCACAATACGCAGACAAACAGATACACATGCAGACACCCATACACACAGAGACAAACACACAGAGACACACACACACACACAAAGAGACATACACACATACAGAGACAGAGACATACACACACATACATAGAAACACATAAAGAACACACACATACAGAGACACACATACACAAACACACACACATGCAAAATGTCACCCTCCTGTTTTCTACCTTTTAGGTGCAGGAGGGTGACTTTCCTGGGGTCCAGTGGCTCAGGCTGATGGGAGTCAGAGTTCCCACTGACTCCCTTATCTCCTCTTCCCATGTGGGCTCTGTGTAAGCTGGGAGGAGGAGTGCCCGGGGCAGCTCAGTCTGATGTCATCACAGGGGGCCCAGTCGCGCTGTTAAAGTGCCGCAGCGCTGACCGAGCCCCCTGGAAACACATGGCATCGGGTGGCCCTAACAGCATGGGCCACCCGATGGGCCCAGAACATGGAGGTGGGCACCCGGTCGCAGGGCGGCCGGGCCCCCTAGAGTGACAGGCCCAGTCGCAGCTGCGACCCTTGCGACTGTGGTAGTACCGCCAGTGCACACACACAGACATACATACAGATACACACACACACAGACATACGGCATTTTGTCTCAATCCTTCAAATTTACCAATGGGACCCGACATTGATGTCCATTATCACTCCTGTTGTTTGCTCTCTCCTTCGAGCACTTAGTCCAAGTCCACAAAATTAGAAACCATCCTGAACACACTGGAGTCAAAAGAGTTGATCAGGAACACAAAATATTATTTGCAGAAAACATTCTCCTTTCCCTGTCAAGAGCTACCATCTCTTTTCCAAACTTGGTAACATTACACCCAGGCCCGTCGAGACAAGGCAAGCAAACCATGCAATTGCTTGGGGCCCCCGAGCTGGCCTGTGGCCCCAAGACAATGACCAGGGACATATTAGCCGCGAGGCAAACAAGGCATTTGCCTTGGGCGGCACTTTCCAGGAGGCCCTCAAATGCCCAGGGCAAATGTCTTGTTAGCCTTGCGGCTAACTAACAATCCGGTCGGTCGGTCGGCGCTGGCGAAGGAACACTTTCCCCAGAGCGCTCAGCACGCCGCAGAGTGATGCCGGGAGCCGGAATATGACGTCATATTCCGGCTCCCGGCATCACTCTGTGGTGCGCATGGGAGCTGAGCAGAGAGCTAAGATGAAAGTGCTCCCTTGCCAGCGCCACCTGACAGACCGCCCAGCAGCCCCACTAGACCCCAGGGATAGGGAGAACCCCCCCATCCCAGCATTCCCAAAGGTAAGGAGGCTGGGGGGGTTACAAAAAAAGTGAGTGTGTTAATGTGAGTGAATGTCTGTGTGTTTATGTTAGTGTGTGTCTGTGTGTGGCAGTGAGTAAGTGTGTGTCTCTCTGTTAGTGAGTGTGTTTGTCTGTTAGTGAGTGTGTTTGTCTGTTAGGGAGTGTGTGTGTGTCTGTTAGGGAGTGTGTGTGTGTGTCTGTTAGGGAGTGTGTGTGTGTGTTTTAAGTATGTTGGATTTAGTTATTGAGCACTTTTTTAATGTATATTTGATTTTATGGCACAGTGGTGTTTTTTTGCAAATGTTCAGATTTTTTTTTTTTTAATTCTTTATTTTCATTGTGCATGAGATAACAACAGGCGTGCAGGGCCACGATAGCAGCTGCAGGCTTTTCATAGCATTATAACAAGTTAAATTGTGGCAGATGAAACAGCACTTTTTTTTTTTTTTTTAGGAAACAAACATGCAAGTATCTGGCATTATGACAGTAGTAAATAAATGTAGACACACTATGCTATACAAGCCTAGGAATTGTCTGGGTAATGACAGTTAGGTTTTAAATTAATTGTTAAAATTATGTCTATGGCATTGCAGGTCTGGGGGTGGCAAACGTTAACAATTTTGACTTTGTTACACCTATGCAGGTTCTTCTTTTAGTTAAAAGTCAAGACGATTTAACAAACATTTGCGTGTGCCTTGCCCCAACGGCAGGCACCCGCTATACAGCAGTAAGCAACATTGCTGTGTGGCATAACATAGAAGTACAGTGCTCATTTTATGTTTGTTGTAGGGGACTCTTGGGAAAAACATCGTACAATGATCAAAGATGCAGAACAAGGTTATGGTTCTACGGATATATAGTGGTAACTCGGATAGTTAGAAATGCAAAATAACAGGATTTGCCAACAGTTATATATGAAGGGTAGCTTCGAAAAATGAAACGTTCTGGCCTTTAATAGGACATTCATACACGTATATTCGGGCTGTGTTTTAAACGCCTCATGGAGCGGTGTACTGCAGTGCTCTCGTGTGGTGTATGGCTAATGGCTAAGTGGAGCGGTCAAACAACCCTATCATTGTTTTCACTTTCCGTCATGAATGCTTGGCGCGAGGCCGCTTATCGGCTTAAATATTGCATTAGGGTAGGTGTGAGGGTCTGAAATTTAGAACTAGTTAGGTATAATTAAATGCAGTTTGCATAGGGCAGGTGACGTGGCGAGGTTACTTGAAACTGTTGTATGCGTTTTGACTTAAAGGAGAGGGCTATCGCCCCATTTACCTATCTGCCGTAAACAGCATTGGGCGAGATGAGAGATTCAAGGTGCCCCATTCTGTATATTGCTTCACCCAGTAAGGCAACGATTAAGAGCACTGCGGATCCACATTGGGAGTGCGGGAAGAGTGCAGCCCTAGCAGGGATGTGGCAGGAGGTGTGCCTGAACATAATCAGCAATAGTACAAACATAAAATATACACAAAAGTATGAACCCTTTCTCGATATGCGAGAGAGCACACGTCAGGGAACGAAAACAAAAACAGTAGTCAGTAAAGTACTTGAGCGGGTGATATACATCTGGCCATCCTTGCAGCCCGAAAAAGTATGGCAGGTTCAGTCACTGTCCCGTATCCTGCGGCAAATGTCAGCCGCGAAGTCGAGGCATGTGGTCACGTCTCCCAAGGCATTTAAGATGTGGGCCCTGCTCCAGCGTTTAGCGCTTTGTTTCTGGGCACAAAGATTCGGGTAGCCCCTGGGTCCCATCCGTGAGGGTTAGTTGGGCTCAACGAGTCCGGTGAGAGTCCCAGTGCTTGTAGGTGGTTTGATGCATCCGATAGGTCTCGTATGGTGATGACTGTGTCTCCGCGTGGGATCTGTAGGGATCGAGACTGGCTCCATCTGTAACTGATGGTCTTCGTGCGTAGAAGGGAGGTAAGTGGTCGGAGCGACCGTCGCCAAGCAAGGGTTCCCCCAGACAGGTCCGCAAAGAAGGTTAATGACATGCCCTCGAAGTTATAGGGAGTTTGTCCTCTGACTGCCGCCATCACTGCCGCCTTGTCCCTGAGGTTCTGGAACTGCATCACGATGTCCCCGGCGGCTGCGGCTGGGGCCTTAGTAGGCTTCTGCAAGCGGAAAGTGCCTTCCAGAGATATTGATTTAGCCTGCTTTGGTGGAAGTATGGCTGTCAGGAGGCGCCTTGCGAGGTGTGGGAGTTCTTCCGGCGGCACTGTCTCTCCGACTCCCCTTAGTTTTATATTCCTCTGTCTCCTCTTATCCTCTAGGGTGTCGAACTTGCTCTCGTAAGTTGCTCCCTGTTTCATGAGCTCCTCTACCTGCCCTGTCAGGACAGTGATTTGTTGTGAGTGGGCTTGTGTCTTGTGCTCTATCTCCCCGAGGCGGCCTGTCAGGCCCCGGAGGTCCTCACGGATCAAGGCCATGTCCGCTGAGAGTTTAGTGTGGAGATCCGCCATGATCTCCCGGATAGCCGTTAAGGTCACCGGGGCGGTATCTGGTGATCCCTGCGGAGGTGCTGCTCGTGGTGCCGGCTGCCGCGCCATTGCAAGCATTTGGTCGTCGTCTCCTTCCTCCGACATTCCATCGGAGAAGTCGGAGCATCCTCCGTGGAGGGCCGCCATTGCTGACTCCTGGGCGCCATGTGCCTGCCGCCATAGGTCCCCTATGCTTCTCCCCTGCTGGGGTCGGTCTGGCTTCAGTTTTTTCGTTTTCTTGCCCATTGGTAAGTGTAGAGCTACTTTAAGGTGCTTTAAGGTCCCTTTCGTTTGCGGGTCACCTCTAAATTTTAGGTTATTTTTCTCCGTTTAGCAGGAGCTCAAGGGCCGTGCGACTGTCCGCTTCGGTGGTTAGGCCACGCCCCCAAAAATGTTCAGATTTTATGCACATTATATGCAACAGTAGTATTTGCACTGTAAACATTTTTTATTTATATAAAGTGTGGGTGAACCTAAACTGTATGGCTATGCTGTGGTTCCTGCATGCTTTGCGTACATGCGGGGGGGCTGGGGGCCCTCCATGTCCATTTTGCTTGGGGCCCCCAAATTCCTTCAAACGGCCCTGATTACACCACATAGTATGGGGACATACCCTACTAAAAGCTTTATATGTCAGAACTCAAATCCATTATCAGCTATGAGCATTGAATAATTTAAATTACATTAATCAATTCTACAATAAGGGTAAAATGCTCTCATTTGGAATACTGAAACAAATCTATTCCTTAGGCACTCAGTTGATATTTAGCTATGTACAACTCATGAGCCTACTGGGTCATTGCAAAATTGGAAGTGCTTCAAACTGGGGTTTTTTTTGCCTTCTTTTGGATCAACAGCAAAAAACATATGTGAGGAAGGCTGAACTTGATGGACGCAAGTCTCTTTTCAGCTATGTAACTATGTAACTATGTAATTACGTATGGGTGCCCCCTGCACATGATCTAAGCGAACCTAAATCTTATTTACATTTACTATCCACATGCAGTTTAGCACCAACAAAATTGAAACTCTCCTCTAAATGTTATTTGGCGTTACAGGGTAATTTTATTCCAGTAAAACCTTGTATGTTGGGGTAGGAGAGAGATGGGAGTTACACAGCAGAAGAATGGTCCAAGCAATTAATGTTTTACAGAGCACCAATGGTATTTCCCACCTGCAGGTCTCCACAAGAGATCCAAATTGTTGGAGATGTCACGCAGAGGTGGGTACGTTATCACACATCTGGTGGAGTTGTGACAAAATTATACCTTTATGGAAATCAGTGGCTAGACTTACAAACTGGCTGGGACTGACTACAATCATACACTCGATAGATGTTTCCCTATGGCTTTTTATTTAGTCCCGATAGCTCACCTATGCATAGCGGCAAGACAATCACCCTGAACTAAGAGCGATAAATGCCCTACTATGATAAAGCTAGAGGAGAGAATTAACCCAGAAATTCACCTTGAAACAAAAAGTCACTTTTGAAGGCATATGGGCCCCATTGAGATACTGCTGTCGCAAACAAAGAGCCTTACCCAACTGTCCAACAAATGCAGGATGGCAGCCAGTAGCTACCCAGTAAATCATAATTACATACTCCGGTGACATTATTAGATTAACACATACGTTAATTACTTTCACATGCATAGAAATGTTAATACAATGTTATATATTGTATGTAATATGCAGCCTCTTGTTTTCATATTGTGTTTCTGTCCATGTAACCAACAGAATTGCACTTGGCAACCTATTGTGATTTCCTTAATATCCGATGATAAACTTTGTATCTGATGAAGCTAAGATGAATGTATCAAGCTCCTCTCTGTACAATATCTCTGATGCTATACCGTACCTGTCCATTCGGGTATATCTGATGATAAACTTTGTATGTTACTGTTGAATCTAATTACACTCCACTTGTGGATCCTTGCTTTGTGTTCCTGGCAATGGCTTTATTATTGGACAAAGGAAGCAGGCTTTTGAGCTGGTCCAGTGTTCATTGTAGCCTCTATTATTAGACTTTCAATATGTCCTTAGGCAACAGGCTATTTCCTCCAGCAATGTCTGAAATGCATTAATTGACCTCTACATTTCCATTTCTACCTCACATGACTTACTAAGCTGGATATTTATACTGCTTGGTTTTAAATATTACATAATTCACTTCCTAGAAAGATGTTCCATCATGTGATTCTGAGCACTATAAACTGTGTATTAAACAATAATCTGAGCGCAAATCAGTCTGCAGATTTAAAAACAAGTGATGATCAGTACACTGTTTGGATAGCAGACTCTATACACTGCACACTGCTAATTTATTCTGCAATACTGGTATTTAATTATGTCATTAAAAATGTACTAATTTCAAATGATAGCAAGGGGTAGCAACTAATTGGCTGAAGAAAACTCAACACAATCAGTTTGGGCTTTGAGAAAATCCCTGAGATTAGCCTTAAAAGAAAACCCCAAGAACCATACCCACTACAGTTCACTATAGTGGTTATGGTGTCAGGACTGCCCTGGCACCCTCCCATAGTAAGTAGGCAAGCAATTTAAGAAAGTTTTGACAACTTACCTGGATCCTATTGTGTATCTGTCACCTTCTCTCTGCCAGGGAGTTTCCTTAGCTCCACCAAACTAAGCCCCGGAGAGCAGAGCTGGCTGATTGGGTGAGAGCATCAGTGACTTACCTGAATCCAGCGCCGATGTCCCTCGGTGCTGGGTCAGGCTCCGCCCATGCTCCTCTGAATCAATTGTTTAGCGCATCCATGCAGAGCATGATTATCTGAGTAACTGCCACTAGAGGTGATTCTATGGAGCAATGTAAACACTGCCTTTGGTGATGTCACTCCCCCTTCTTGCAGATAGAGGGATGGCATGTAGGCTGGGCTGAGGTAGGACTGAGGTAGGACTTAAAGGAACACTATAGGGTCAGGAACACAAACATGTAATCCTGACCCTATGATGTTAAAACCACCATTTAGAAATAGTTAAAACTTGCCTAATTTTCAGCTCTTCACAGGTCTTCACAGGTCTGCAGGCACTGGCCCCACCCTCGATCCACCTCTTTGGCTGACACCATCAGAATTGATAATCTCAGTCAATCCAGTGCTTTCCCACACCCACAGGGAAAGCACTGAATTGGCTAAGATTGTCAAGGAGACATTATTGGGCGGAACCAAACCCCACACTGGCCAATCAGCCATTGATTCAATACATCTCTGTGAGGAGATGCTGATTGGTCATGTACTCCAATGTAATCAAATTACCAATCAGATATTATACGTGTGCTTCTGAGAAAAAACAGAAGTTTACCAGAACTAGAACTGCAAAGTGAGTTGCTCGACCACATGGCAGGAGCCTACAGGAAAGTTGGTACAGATGAGACCCCTGGTGCAACACCGGCATGATGTGTCCATCATGAAGCACCAAAGGCTCCAAAATATGTGTGATATTGGCGCAATTACATCAAAAGTAAGCACCAAATGCAAAATAACATCAGATGGCCGGGCACTATAATAGCAAAAGAGGGGGACCCAGGTTGAAAACCAAATGGAGGTGCCAACCAGGCACACAAAAAAGAGATAGAGGTGGAGCCCCATTACACCCGTTTCGGCTACACAACGGAACGAGACAGGGTTGCCCGCTCTCGCCCCTTCTTTTTGGCATTGGCATTGGAGCCCCTGCTTCACGCAATACGTCAACATCCAAACATTGCAGGCGTCAGAGTGGGGGACAAAGACTTCAAAGTCTCAGCATATGCAGATGACGTTCTTTTAGCCATCACGACCCCGCTGGAATCGATGGCGGCACTTCGGGACGTCATATTGGAATACGGTGGGCTATCCGGTTATAAGGCGAACATCCAAAAGTCCAGTGAGCTCCCGATATGCTTGCCTCGGGTTGACGCAGATCGGTTACAGGCGGTATACCAGCTCCGCATGGAAACAGACTCCCTGAAGTACCTAGGGATTAATATAACGGCAGACCCAGAACGCTTATACGTAGCTAACTATGCCCCTATGCTCAGAGAGCTGATGGGAGATCTAGACAAATGGGCAGACAAACCCATCTCCTGGATCGGTAGGATAAATTCCATAAAAATGAACGTCCTCCCGCGCCTATTGTTCCTTTTCCAGGCGTTAGCCGTCCGAGTCACGAAGACGCAACTGATCCTGCTGCAAAGGTCGATTGGAAATTTCATATGGCAGAACAAGAGACACAGAATCTCCAAACAGATATTGTATAGGCGAAAAGATAGAGGGGGCTTGGGCCTTCCGAACCACCACTTCTATTACCTAGCGGCACAACTGACGCAGATAGCTATGTGGCATTCCGCTCCGGAAGAGAGGAGGTGGGTGGATATCGAATCTATGATGGTGGGGGTAGACGTCCCCCAGTTCACGATATGGATCCCCAAGGAACACAGACCGGAGATACGAATTACATGCCCAGCGATACTCAATTCGATTCGGATATGGGACAGGTGTAACACCAAATATAAGCTGGCGTCATCCCCTTCCCCTATGACCCCACTTCTTCGGAACAGAGAATTTACGCCTGGTATGACCCCTAGAGATTTCCGCAACATCGAACGGGCTGGATTGCAACGGGTGCATCAGCTGTATCATAATGGAGAGATTGTCCAATTCGCAGACCTTCAATCAGGTCACCACCTTACCCCGGCGGACTTCTTCAGGTACATCCAAATACGTGACTTCGCCAAAAAAACGCATATTAAAAAGGCGGCCTTGGGGACACATACCTTTTACGAACGGATATGTTCTGATGGGGTACCCCCCAAGGGGCTGATAACACTCTTGTACGCTCATCTCAGCGAGGAAAACGGAGAATGGGGAAGATTAACGTACACGGATCAATGGGAGGCGGATCTTGGAGAGACTCTAGAGGGAATCGAATGGCGGGAGATATGGGAGGCTAATTCTAAGGTATCGATGTGTGTCACCCTCCAGGAGCAGGCGTGGAAAACTATGTTTCGCTGGTATACTACCGCAATTAAATTACACAGGATGCACAAACTAGAGAATGACGATTGCTGGAGAGGCTGCGGAGCACGAGGGACATATATCCATATGTGGTGGGGGTGCTCAAAGTTACGCGGATTCTGGACATCCGTGGAAGATCTGTTGAAGCGGATATTTGATAGACCTTTGAGACTGGACCCGTGGATATACTTATTGAACAGATCTGTGGACGGATGGACTGCACGGGAACAAAAATTAGTACACAAGATTACTTTGTGCGCACGCCGTGCAATAGCGACAGCATGGCTTACTCCTGAGGGTCCAGATTTCTCCGGGGTTATCTCCAGAATCAAAGAATGTAGAATTATGGATGACTTAACGTCAAGGGTGAGGGGGACCGCAGTGACGTTCCAAAAACTATGGGAACCATGGGACAATAGCATAACTGGCTCAAGTGACGATTGAAGGTGATACCATACGATTCAGGACCAAATACATAAGCCACCGCGGGATGAGACGTTACTCTCGACGGAACGATGGCAGACCCCCCGCCCTCCCCCCTCCTCTCCTCTTTTATCTATGTCTTGACCATCTATCTCTTACTTCATTTCTTCTTTCTTTCCTTATTTCCTTTCTTTTCTTTCTTTGTTTTTATACCATTTTCTCAGGCTAGATCATGCGATCAGAGGAACAAAGTAGCACAGTTAGGATCCTGATTAGCGCATATGACGGCTACTTATTTTTACCTATTATTACCTTTATCCACCATAAGCTTCCCCAACAAATGGAGAGTGCCAGAGCCAAAGATTCCACTCAGACAAACAAAGTTTGTGGGGACTGACGTTCCACCGCAATGCTTGGTAATTTCATTGGCCTCTTTAGTAACTTGTAAGTGTATGTATACTACTGTCAATTGAACTATGCTGACTATTCTAGTATGGGGAATTGTTAAATCCGAAAAATACCTCAATGGATAGCGGGTGCCAAGGATTAGAGTCAGAGTCGGGGCTCATATTGTTTTTCTTGTCGTACTGTATAATGTTTCCAAAATGTTACTCAAACAGGCTTCTGCGCAAGCCCTAAAGTTGATGTGAACTTGTTATATCCATTGAGTGAAAAATAAAGAATTAAAAAAAAAGGGAGGGCAGTGTGTTAAAATCTGCCAATCACAAGGAGACGCCACCAGGCACAAAATGAAAGGATCACTATAGTGTCAGGAAAACAAAGCGGTGCCCCCCACCCTCACGGTCCCCCTCCCGTGGTGCTGAAGGGGTTAAAACCCCTTCAGCAGCTTACCTTATTCCAGCGCCGGGCTCCCTCTGAGACGTCAGCTCCCCCGTCTGACATCACTGGAGCCGAATGCGCATGCGCGACAAGTGCCGCGTGCGCATTCAAAGTGTCCATAGAAAAGCATTTCTCAATGCTTTCCTATAGACGCTCTGCGCGATGGAGGCAAAATTCGCCTCCAGCGTCGCAGATGCGCCTCTAGTGGCTGTCCAGAAGACAGCCACTAGAGGCTGGATTAACCCCAAATGTAAACATAGCAGTTTCTCTAAAACTGCTATGTTTACATGTGAAGGGTTAAACCCTGAGGGACCTGGCACCCAGATGAATATAGAGGGTAGTACATATTCACATATTATAACAATAAATACAAAATAGGTGTAGATCCATATTGTGCATATTAAATAAAAGAATAAAGGTATAAATAAGCAACTGAAGTCAGGGGGTATATAGAAAAATTAATATTTGAATATAAAAAAAATTCATACATATATATATATATATATATATACACACCTTGTATTCATATATGTACATAGACACATAAATTATAGCCAATTCATATAAAATTGAACAAGTACCATAAATTAAAGTGACATTGTCTAATTTGATGATAAAACTTATTTTTTTTTAATTCTCAAAATATCATTAATAGCACAACTCATATTAAAGTAACAATGTATAGGACACCTTTAGAAGAATATATTAAAGTGTGTGTGTGTGCACGCGCGCACAAGTAAATTTATATA
The DNA here is from genome assembly GCF_036172605.1 of Pelobates fuscus. Lineage (NCBI taxonomy): Eukaryota > Metazoa > Chordata > Amphibia > Anura > Pelobatidae > Pelobates > Pelobates fuscus. The sequence goes on along the minus strand of NC_086317.1, from coordinate 271,343,136 downwards.
AACACATAAATAATGGCAAATTACTACAAAATTTTAATATTTTTTGACAAAGTGAACGAGTGCTATAAATTAAAGTGGCAGTGTCTAATTTTATAATGAACAAAAAATTTGCATAAGATATACTTAGTGACACAAATTGTATTGAAGTGGCAGTGTATAAGACATCCTAAAAATTAATATTACAAAAGTGGCATTGCATATAATTAATTTAAATGATTTTTTTTTTTTTTAATATTAGAAAGTATTACTATTAATTCCAACACCGTCAATGTGAGTATTTCACAAAGATTCTCTCATTTGGTGGGAAGGGTGGGGGTAACAATGCCACTGTAAGCACCAAGTTATGCAAGGGTTAGTAAAAGACAAATTCATTATAACCAAATATATACAAAAAGATGCAATAGGAGACAAACCACTCCAGAGGAACAGGCAGGGTGGATTGACGGACGGAGGGTTGGTTGGATGGATGGATGGATAGATCCCACAAACATAGTTTGAGAATGGAATAACATGAAGAATAATGGGACATTACATTACAAGTTGTAGAAAACTAGCAAGAATAAAGATGGCCCTGTTCCTGACAGCTTTGCAAAGCAAGAAGTAGATATCAGAAAATCACTTATGAATTGCAGATTCAGACTGAATAATATCTACAATCTGCTGCCTGAGACAGTCATAGTCAGTAGAAAAAAATCACAGGAATATGCAGGCCTTCCTGTGCACTTTGATAACGCAGTATACTAATAATAAAGCAATTCGCTCTACATACTGTGCCCACTCTCTCTCTCTTACCTCTGGTGTAGCTGGGCCCTGGGGTGCTTTCTGAGGACTTGTTCTATGATGAGCATAACCATACAGTGATCAGCATTAATCTCCAGCTAGGAGCCCAGGATTCAGGCAGAGACAGCCGCTGGCAGAGCTCGCGATACCCTGTGCGTCTCCTGCACACACTGCAGAGCTTAGTATGCGTCCTGCCAAAAATACATCCCTAGGCTGCTTGGAATAAGACCAGTAACCTCAAGCCTCAGCCTGCATGTGTTACTGATGGGCTGTCCCTGTGCCCATTTATGTAAGCACAGTAACATGTGTGACCTGGGCAAAGGGGATCTTACTGATTGCCAAGTAAACACTGCTTAATACATACTGTACCTAGCAGTCATTACTAGTAACTGAAGTCTACTGCACTTTACATACAACTTTAAATAAACACTATGGGGTGTTGCTGGCAGCCCCACCTAGATTTGGCACTGTTTGTACTTGCAAAATACTATTGTATTCATTATTGAAGTAAAAGCTATATACTCTAAACTTGTTAGCTAAATTTGCGCATATCAGAGAATATTAACAATTAATCCATTTTTGTCAGACACACAGAAGGATTTAAATACATTTAGAGCCATGTTCTTAAAGTTGAGCACCCTGAAGGAACATTCCATTGGTTTCCATGGTTACTGCTCCATTTTAACATTTTGCTCAGAAATTGCCTTTTTAATAACACCACAAACTATGTGCCATTGCAGATATTTTTTTCCATGGGGAATTATTACCTCACAAAAAATGTGCTTACTGCAAGTCAGGTACAACACCTGTATATTTAATCTAGTATAACATAATATGGGAGAGAAGGATGTTTCAATTTAATTGATTTATTTAACCTTTTCTGTTGTGTTGCAAACTTGCTGTCTATCACTGCCCACAGTAAGTTTGCCTTTTGCAGTATGATGGGGCTAAAATTGTTACATTTGAAGGTAGACACATTAAGAGGAAAACCAATGACAGCAGGGCAAATGGAAGCTATGTATACAGCAACCAAATTAAATAATTCTTAGAAAAATATACTCTTTTTGTAAATTAATTACACAATTGCTATTTTGATAAGGTTCATGTGGCTAATTCATCTCACCATTTTTTGCCAAATTTAATGGTTTTCAAACACATCATATTATTTTTGTTAATTTTAGAAATATTATGTGATCTATTACAGGGAATAAAAACAGTGCAGTACTGATTACAATCCTTAGAGGGACATTCTAATCACCATAATAGGTACAGCCAGTGGTGTATCCTGGTTTTGTGCTGCCCTAGGCATGACAAAACTCAGTGCTCCCTCGCCGCCCGGAGAGTGCCGCCGCTGCCAGCCTGGGAGGCCCTGAGGTGGCCACCCAGCCAGCTCCTGGGCCCCCCAGGACAAGAGGCTGGTAAGGCATTTGCCAGGGCGATTAGGGGGTGGCTTTTTTTGCCGCCCCCCAGAAAGTGTCACCCAAGACAAATGCCTTGTTTGCCTCGCGGTAAACACATCCCTGGGTACAGAACAGTCTTATTATACAGTAGTAATTTAGCAAACTGTTTATGATTTGCTTGACAGTAACTTTGCTGTGTTAGGCGCCCATGGTCATGTCTGAGTTAAGTTGATAAAAAAGGACGTTCATATTTCCGTATTATCATACCAGGTTTAGAAAGTATTAATTGACTCAGAGCCATCAGCTGACTCTCTCAGCCAATCATTATTTTCTAAACCTGGTTTGCGTGGAGTATGATGATATGGAAGTTTGAACTTCCACTTTCTAAAATCAACTCAGCCAAGGTGTACAGGAGGTGCAGAACACAGAGGGGTAAGTGGCAATCCATTCAAAAACAGTTTATCAGATTCCTGATGGATTGTGTTCAGTTACGTCTGGTACCATAACCACTAAAATATTATTATTATTATTGCCATTTATATAGCGCCAACAGATTCCGTAGCGCTTAAAATATGGTGTTATGGTAGTTACAGTGTCCCCTTTTTGCTGAGTTTGTTTGTATTGTTAGCATGAAGCATTTGAAACTACCCAAAGTAAAACATAAATGTATTTCTAGGAAGAATCCAAGTACTATAAAGACTGCAGCCTGCTCTAATGGATATGGTGCATTCCATGGTAAGACGTCAAACTGATTTTTTTCTTCACATTTTGACAACTTACCTGTGTCTCACTGGGGCCACATCAGATAATGGAGAGCAATTCTAGTCATCTCATTGTTTTCCACCGGAGTGCTTAGAATATCCCATAACCTTTTAGCTCCCCCTCCCTTTTTTTTTTTAGTTGATGCATTGTTTGTATTTAAAGTGTGTGTGATAAGCTCGATGTACATTTCCTTTGTGATCTTTATCAGGTAATGTAGTGCTGCTAATACAGCAAATACACAGAACTGTGCAATGAACAGTAATCCCTTTGTGTTTCTGTAAACAAAAATCTGCCCAGACCAAAACCAATGCCCTTGCTGTAATCTTACTTCTACTTTATTTTATAATAAACGTTAACTGCATGCTTGGCACCAAAAACAAAAAACGCAAGCACACCAAGTTGTTAAGAAATAAATATAAAACATGCAACTAGTTTAAAGCAAGGTGCATTTCTTCTTTAAAGACATTTCATTTAAAGGATCATTCTATGCGCCATAGCAAATACATATCAAATTCATAAACAAAAGGTCAAATAAAGTAAAAAAAAGTTAAACAGAAAAGGCTAACATGAGAAGAATTTAGGTGAGAAGTTGCGACATATTGCATGCCAGCAATGCCAGACTGTGCCATTTTGTGTCGCCATAATGCTGCATCGGTCCTGGGCCACGGCCATCTATATTTCTGGTGACAATCACAACCTATTACTTATGCAAGTGCAACTGCTACGTGCAAAAAGTTATGAATATAAAATCAATAAAACTTTCCATCAGCAATGAATCCACCACAAAGATTTCCTCTAATCTTCAACCATAGACATAAAACAAAATGATCCTGAGACTGTCAAGGTTCTGAGGCAAGAGAGTGATTTCTTTAAAGATTATCTGAAAGCTTGAAGTTGGCATTAAAAGTGTATGTATCCAACAAAGGTTTAAGCGTCCCTACTTTCTTGATTTATATCAGCTGGCAACTGTACCCAGGGCCAGTGCAAGGATTTTTTCCGCCCTAGGCAAACAAAAAATTGCCACCCCCCCATATGCTCTGCCCGCCATGTGACAACACAATGCCCCGCCCGTATGATCTGCCACATGGGCCAATGCCAGTGCTGCACACAGTGTCTTTTCTCTGAAAAGGCAATGTGTTTACATTAAAAAACCTGCAGGGACAGGCTATAGACACCAGAACCACTTCATTAAAGGACCACTATAGGCACCCAGACTACTTCAGCTTAATGAAGTGGTCTGGGTGCCTGGCCCAGCTAGGGTTAACCCTTTTTTCTATAAACATAGCAGTTTCAGAGAAACTGCTATGTTTATAAATGGGTTAATCCAGCCTCTAGTGGCTGTCTCATTGACAGCCGCTAGAGGGCTTGCGTGCTTCTCACTGTGAAAATCAGCTAACATTTATCAGAACAGCCCTGCCCTGGGCCATACTCCTAATCACACCCCTGAAATTAAAGTGTCATTGTCTATTGTCTATTTAAAATGTTGGGAGGTTTATTACACCCCCGTCTGGCTTTCAGTCAGACAACTGCTGTTATTTCTTTATTTAGCTCAGTGGAACTAAACTTAAAAAGCAGCAGTTGGCCAGAGCATCACAATGTAAAATACTAAAGAAATAAACAGAAATAAACAGCACACAAACATATTTAACTCTTTCTTTGGTGATGGTTAATTCAGGAAGTAAGCATATGAACAGGACAGGCTAAAAGAAGCCTCTGGCATACCTAGGCCATGTTCCCTTTCACATCCAAAACATACTTGTATAAATACACAGGTATATGCACTAAATATTTTTGCAAAAAAAACATTTGTTAGACTCCCAATATTTTGGCTATATTGGATTGAATTTTGCAATTTGTTTTTCAGTCCATTTCAAGTAACTAAAGAGCACCCGGCATGTGTATCTCTGACAAGTGTCAGGGAAACCCTGGCTAACAGACTGTGCTACCTTAGGAACTGGGGGATATCTATTCAGTCCATTCATAGAATAGTCAAAACTGGGATATAAATTTGTAGTTTACAGCCAATAAAGAGGTGGCTGGTGGCTGGACCAAAGCCATTTTTTTTTTTTTTACCAGCTAGACCAGGGGAGTATATATCTAGGGTTGCAGTTAATACCTATGTGTGAGTACATCTGCTATAGAAATTGATGTTTTTTATTCGTGTATGCTCTTGCATAATTTCAATAAATACTTCATAATCTTAAAGGCTTTTCAAAACGAACCCTTTGGAAGTTATACTTCTTGTGAGACCAATTTATTTTGGCTTTTCATACATTTAAGTGAATAAGTTTGGTCAGTGCTGAAATGCAGGCCAACCAGTGGCTGCAGTACTTACAGGATTGCTATTTACTATGTTAAATTATAAATGCATTCTAAGGGATAAGGTATAATTGTGATAAAGTGTGCATTAAGTAAGTGATCACAAAAATTGATGACAAGATCTTAAAGGAGGTATTTTAACTAGGAACTTCTGACATGCTGCATACGGTGAGCAGCACCTAGTGGCAGTAAAAGATATGGCAAAACATTTTCTGATTGTACCAACCTGAGAGAGACTGCTCTCACTGAGAAGAAAAGTTTGATAAAGTAGGCACCTAGCTTTTAGAACACATATAGATGCTGTTGTTGGGGAGTAAATCGCCACATGTATACAAATGCTGAAAATAATGTTAAGTGTCCCATACACAACAGTACTGTATGTCTTATACCCAAGAATTGACATTTGTATTTATCTTCCACCAGTAAAAATTACTATACACTTACAGAACTCATCTAAATCAGTCTGTTCTTTTTGCTGTCACTGACAAAGAAGGCAGCAAAAGACCTTGAGGAAGACCCGAATGCAAAGCCCCGCCCCTGCCGCAAATTTTTTTTTTTATGATTCCGGCCGGCCATGTGTGAGCTGTGCCGGCCACCTGGCTCCCCCTGCTCCCATGGGGCCCTGTGCGGCCGCACAGCTCACACATGGCCGGCCGGGATCACAGGAGCATGATCACTGAATGGGGCTGTCAGCCCAGTCCCAGGTGCCACGGCCCACCGGGAGATTTCCCGGTATCCCAGTGGGCCAGTCCGGCCCTGACTTTGAGTAGAAGTAGCCTGGGTGTCATGTCCCTGTTTTAACCCTGCAATGTAAAATATTGCAGTTCTGCCGGCTGCCAATGCTATAGTTTTATTTTAATCCATCTTCATAGTGGAAACAACCTAGACCTCCTTCAAACCAAAAATAGCTGGTATTGGAAAGAACTTCTCTTTATAAAAATCTCCTGCTTACCCCTTCCCCATTGTTTCTCTAAAGCACTACAATTTTGTGCTATGCATATAACTGGTTGCATATATAAAAGGATGGATTTGAAGAATTAAACGATGGATTTGAAAGGATGGTATTTTTTTGTTGTTGAACTAATCAGAAAATATTTAATCATGTGAAGGTCCGAAGGTCATAATCTCAAGAGAGTTCAAACTTTCATCTGGGCAGTGCCTCTTACACATACAGTGCCTTGCAAAAGTATTCACCTCTCCCACCCCCTTGGCATTTTTGTGTTTTATTGCTTCACAACCTGGAATTAACATGGATTGTTTGAGGATTTGCATCATTTAATTTACAGAACATTCCCACAACTTTTTTTTTTATTGTGAAGCAAACAACAAATAGGCCAAAATAACAGAAAAAGTCAATGTGCATAACTATTCACCCCCCTAAAGTCAATACTTTGTAGAGCCACCTTTGTGGCAATCACAGCTCCAAGTCGCTTTGGATAAGTCTCTATGAGCTTGCCACATCTTACCACTGGGATTTTTGCCCATTCCTCCTTGCAAAACTGCTCCAGCTCCTTCAAGTTGGATGATTTGCGCTTGTGAACAGCAATCTTTAAGTCTGACCACAGATTTTCTAATGGCTTGAGGTCTAGGCATTGACTAGGCCATTCCAACAAATTTACATGTTTCCCCTTAAACCACTCAAGTGTTGCTTTGGCAGTGTGTTTGGGGTCATTGTCCTCTGTCCTAGCCTCAAATCACACACACAGTGTTATAGGTTTTGCTCAAGAATATCCCTGTATTTAGCACCATCCATCTTTCCCTCAACTCTGACCAGTTTCCCAGTCTCGGCTGCTGAAAAAATCCCCACTGCATAATGCTGTCACCACCATGTTTCACTGTGGGGATGGTGTTCTTTTGATGATGTGATGTGTTGGGTTTGCGCCAGACATAACGTTTTCTTTGATGGCCTAATTTAACTTTTAGTCTCATCAGACCAGAGCACCTCCCTCCATACATTTTGGGAGTCTCCCACATGCCTTTTCGCAAACTCAAAAGGTGCCATTTTGTTTTTTGCTGAAACTAATGGCTTTCTTCTGGCCACTCTGCCATAAAGCCCAACTCTACGGAGCGTATGGCTTATTGTCGTCCTATGTACAGATACTCCAGTCTCTGCTGTGGAACTCTGCAGCTCCTCCAGGGTTACCTAAGGTCTCTCTGCTGCCTCTCTGATTAATGCCCTCCTTGCTCGGTCTGTGAGTATTTTTTGTTGTGCATGACTAACATTCGCATGTCAGCAATGCCACAACAGCATTCTCAGTTTGAACATACAGATTTGTTAACTGTTATATAGCATTTAGATGAAACGCACACATTTTTAGGTTAATACAACAGGCTAGGTACATACTAGTTAGTCATAATGAGTTACTTGGTCGTTTGGTAACAGTAGCTTAGGGTTGGAGCATTATATTTTTAACACAGTGGATATCCCAAGATAATTTTTGGCAGCTGTTATGTATTTTTTTCATTTATTTATTTTTTTAAATATATGTCAGCATTGGAGTTCCCCCTCAGTGTGGCTACTCTCTCCTTTCAGTTTCATTTTGCATTGGATATTTTAGTGTCCAAGCCCACAGGTGGAGCTGGTACCACCACACTGACCTCTGTCTCTGAGCCTGACTAGTTTGGACTTAGAGGCCACAACTCTATATATTTTTTATAACCTAACCCTGACTTGTACTTCTCAACAATCTTGTCCCTTACTTGTTCCTTGGTCTTCATGGCACTGTTTTATTAGTGGAGCCTCTTGCTTAGGTGTTGCAGCCTCTGGGGCCTTTCAAAAAGGTGTGTATATGTAATGACAGATCATGTGACACAGATTGCATACAGGTGGACATCATTTCACTAATTATGTGACTTCTGAAGGTAATTGGTTGCACCTGAGCTTTTTATGGGCTTCTTAACAAAGGGGGTGAATACATACACGCATGTCAATTTTCTGTTTTCTATTTCTAAAAAAAAGTTTTATGTATATATTTTTCTCATTTCACTTCACCAACTTAGACTATTGTGTTCTGATCCATCATATAAATTTCAGATTAATAAAACACTGAACTTAAGGCTGTAATGTAAAAAATATGTAAAAAGTCAAGAGGGTGAATACTTTTGCAAGGCACTGTAAGTGTTTACATCTTTATTCAGTGAGATTTCATATCCTATAATATACAGCTCCCTTTCACAGAAATCGTTTTTCAACTTAATTTTTATTTAGATTTAGTGACTAACCTACCAGAGTCAGAAATGGACCCTATGGAGATTAGGCTGGTCAGGCCCCCCCCTTGCAGAATCATATTTAATACATTGCCATTATGGCAATATGTTAAATACCTTTTGTTTTTTTAAATATTTTCTCAATCTGCACGTATGCAAGGAATACGGTAAGCATTTGTTAACAAGTCGTGAGTAGATTAAAGGTCACAGTTATTAAACATCACAGGCAACAGGTATGCAGATTGAGGATTTTGTATTTTATGAACAAGTGAGAACTAAAATATTAGTTAACTAGAGAGTCTCCCAGGGCTGGAGAACGGCATGTTCAATATACTCATGAGGGAGTTAATGTCCTTTGGAAGATGCACCTCCTATGGTAACTTAGAGCCATATTCATACACTAACATGTGTTGGCATAAGGAGGTGAGAGGGTGGTATGAGACCAGGTGTTTTGTGGGAAGTCTGTAAGGCAGAGTGCCCCTGTAAATATGCATTCGCTCTTTTTTTTTTTAATTTTCAAAACAAGTTGCTGTTAACATCGATTTATACTGACAATTGCCACTATATCCCATTGTTCACATGAAAACATGACAATAAGTGCACATATATGTGTAATCCTGGAGGGTACAATGACATGCTAAAGTAAGCATTATTAGGGGACGCTGGAGGGGGCTTAAACGGTTCCTTTCTTGTGGGTTTTCTTGCTATGTTGTGGGGGTTTCCCAAATATAGCAGTGCTCATCGAGGGCGCTTTTCCCACCTGGGGGGGTGGTATTTCCATTAGCGCGGCCAGGTAGGTCAAGACTAGCCCTTAACCTCTTTAACCAGGCGGCTGTATATACGTGAGCATCACCTTAGTCTGCATTAAAAGGATACACCTGAATAGAGAACAACAGGTATCATAACTATAACACAGTAAAAAGCTAAAGCATATGGTGGTGTTGCAAATAATCGCAGGAGCCAGTTCATGGCGGTAGAGGGAGTTCTTTGGATGCTGAATATAGTCCTCGACTCTCTCCGTTTCTTATGTCGGGCCTTGCGCTGAGGCAGGCCGCTGAGACTGGCGCGGGACGAACTCCGCTATCCTTGCACGGTTCAGGTGGGAAAGTCCTGTGTTTCTTTTGCCAGCGTGGTCAACGAGGCCCAGTATGAGCAGGAGGGCATCCAATTCCGGATAGCTGTGTGATCTGTAGGTAATACCCTGGTGAGTAAACATGATTGCCTTCGGTGTTCCCCAGCGGTAGGGTATTTCCCTAAGGCGCAGCTGTTGCAGGAGCAGCTGTAGGGTTTTCCTCCAAGTGAGGGTAGCGCGTGTGAGGTCTGGGAACATCGATAGCATGGACCCTTCAAAGGTTAAGGGGGTCTTCCCTCGGGCTGCATTTTGGAGCATGGCTTTTTCCTGGAGGGACTGGAACCTTATAAAAAGATCTGCAGTAGCTGCTCGGGGTGCCGACTTTGATTTTGGAAGGCGAAACATCCCATCGAGTCATAGCGATTTTGCCTGTTTAGGCGGTAGGAGGACTGCGATTAGGCGTCTAACAGTGTGGCAAGTCAGTGAGAATGACCGACTCGGGAATTCCCCGGATTTTTAGATTGTATTTTCTCCATTGGTCTTCCATAGTGTCCATTCTGTCAGTCGTGTCAAGTTGTTGCCGTTTTAGACCCTCGAACTGCCGTTCGACTGAGGTGAGTCTGGGTTAAATACCTTTTTAAATCTTGCTTGGAAGCACCTGATGAGCACTACCTCACAGGCCCTTGTGCTCAGTGAGTCAGATGCTTCCACTGGATGCCATGGCAACACATGCGTAATTGAGAACCAAGCAGAAGGAGCGTGTGATTGTGTCTGTATCCGCTGCAGGTGCAAACCAAACACTCCTAAACCAAGAATAAAACTCCCAATACCTGCACAAAGTTAAGCAGGAGGGGAGTTTAATTTAAAAAAAAAATAAAAAAAATTAGTCACACTACCACAAACAATCACACTCAACCAACCACCACACACATGGTGAGGGGCCCCTTTATTTCCTGTCCCAGCAGGGCAATGTTGTTTCTACCTTTGCCCCTGCACAGAACTCTTGTACACTTTGTCAAGTGACCAATTCAGCGTTAAACACCATATAAGACTTAGCCATAACAAAAGTTTGGAAAAGAATTTATTTAAATAAAAAACAAACAAAAGAAAGACAGCCTAGTGACATACATATATCCTGTGAAACAGATCTTTCTCTCTAAAACACTGTTTTTCAGTTGTGCGTCAGTTGCATGCGTGCAAACGCTACCCGTCATTTTCTCCTGTATCAATAGGCATAATCACTACTAATTGCCAATGGTTTTAAAGGAAATCTATTCAGAAGCGTTGATTCCGAAGCTTCTCCTCCTCAATGCGAGTATCCTGTTATCTCCTAGCAAATGCACTTATAAGCCTAGAAAGAAGAATGCACAAGAAGATTAAAAAAAAATAAAAAAATAAAAAATTAAAAGATTTGGGCAAAGTTTTGCAACCAGAGAAAACTATTTCACTATACTTGCCCCCCGTCACTCTACACAACCAAGCTTACTTTTAAATATTTAATGGATATAGGAGCACACACCACCGTATAGAAATGAGAAACTATGAGAGAGTGAAAATGACAGGATAAACCACTTTCCCTAGTTGTTGATAATATAAACTCCCAATGCACACCACATAGAAAAAAATAAAATGTATCTTTTTTTAAATTTTATTTACCTAAATATTCACATTATTTACAACAATTCCATATGCAGGCGTGTGGAATTCTTATCGCCTGACACCCGGGAAGGTTTTTTTTTTTTTTACATTTAGCCCTGCCATGGTGCAAACTGCTGGGCAAGACAGGTTTGTGGGAGCGTGAGGTCTGCAGTTGCGGCAGGCGTATGCCTCATTAAGGCTCGACTCCCAGTTTTGGTTTGCTCTAGTGAGTCAGAGCACAGCTGCTGTGATTCCCCCCCACATGCACTAAATGAAGTCAATCTATGCACAAGGTTACCTCTCCACAAGATCTGGCAGGAACAGAGTTTCCATGAAGCCACTGTTTCAACTTCAAAATATATCTGCTCCTTCCAGATCTTGTGAAGTTGTAACACTGTGTAGTTTATCCTTTGAATACTCAATAGGAGTCACGATGCAACCTGCATAGTGTCAGAAACAGAATGAAAACAGAGCTTGTATGGAGAGATTTTAAAAGGCAAAAGGGGTGCGACATGTTAAAAGATATTCTACTGGTTTGCATTGTGATTGCTCCCTATTTTCAATTTGCCTCAGAACGCCACAGGTTTTTGCTTTAATAAATCTTACCATAGTATGTGAGCTAAGGGTTTTGTATATTGTTGAATAATGTATAGTTCTACTGTAACTACTTATGAATGCATGGAAACTCACCATTTGCAAAGCGGCATTGTTTCAGCACCTCTCCGAAGCCTTCACATAGTTTCAGATCACTCTGGTTCTGAGCACACTCTAAGAATTGCTTGAGCTCATACTGGCAGGGTGTATACTGGGGCTGCTGCTGCTGCTGATACACTGGCTGTGAAGTAGCTGGTTCCTGTGAATATCAGTAAAAGGATACATTATTAGCTAAGAAAAAATATGTAAATGAGCAGAACCATGAATCCATCCAGTACTAATAAAGTAAGAGAAGAGGAGTTCTGTACATAACACTTGCTGGCACTATTTAAATTCTTATGATTATGAAAAACAAACAACAACAAAAACAAACCAGTGCAAACAAACTAAATATACAGCAATGCAGCGATGGTAAACACAGTCCTACGTCAGACAGCTGGATTTAACATTTCCTACTTGGCAATATCAATATGATCCAAGTTTTGCACTAGGGATCGACCGATATTGATTTTTTTTAGAGCAGATACCGATAATCTGTGAACTTTCAGGCCGATAGTCGATAACTTGCTGATATTCTGTACATTTACCATTTTGAAAAAATAAACTATTTAATAGTAAATGCACAAAATATACATGCCACATGTAGTGGATGCAGTGTGTTCAGACAGGGGAGCTGTGTGTGTAGTGGATGCAGTGTGCATTTGTATAGTGTGTATATAAGGAATGCAGGGTGTGTTTGTGTAGTGTGTATAGTGAATGCAGTGAGTGTTTGTGTAGTGTGTATATATATAGTGAATGCAGTGTGTGTGGTGTGCGGAAAGCGAATGCAGTGTTTGTGTCGTGTGTATATAATGAATGCAGAGTGTGTGTGTTTTTGTAGTATGTGTATATAATGCAGTGTGTGTGTTTGTGTAGTGTGTATATAATGCAGTGTGTGTGTGTGTATGTGTATGTTTGTGTAGTGTATGTGTGTTTGTGAAGGGATGTAATTTGTGTAAAATGGGGGGGCTGAGGGGGAGCATTTTTTACCAACCCGTGGCAACGCTCTGGCGGCCGCGGGACTTGCGAGATTTACACTGGGGAGCTGCTGGAGCCCAGCGGTCCTGGTATGTACTATCGGCAATATTGGTATCTCTATTGGCCGATACCGATATTGCCGAAAATACCGAATATCGGCGAATATTTTCGGTAAAACTGATAATCGGTCGATCCCTATTTTGCACTCATTGTCAGAGGATAGCTCAAGCTAATAAACACTAACCCCTGTACAAAAAGCAGGTGCTGCAATTAGCACCTAGAAGTAACTTACAGGATTGAATATGTGCTGTGCATGCATATGTCTATGATAACTTTGTTTTCTATTGTTTAGAGCAAACTGCAATTCGTTAATTTGTGTTTCGGACAAAAGAACTGCACGAAATTCAGACAAATCCGCATTCTTCAAAAAATAACACTGAAGTCTAAAAGTCTACATAAATGGCAAATCTATTATCTTTTTGTAGCGATTTCCACTAGAGTTTGCCTGACAACATTTTACTATTTGTACCTACAACAGCAAACAAAGATGTTAGTATATTTATATTACTTGATAAGTGATGTCGTTCCTTGCTGGCTCTGAACTGCTTCCTCCACCAAAACCTCCTGTAATGGCATGTCCAAGTGTGTGTCCCACGGCAGAGCCCACTGCCACTCCAGCAGCTGTGGTAGCCATCTGTGCCATCAGACCTGGTTGCCTGGGTGCTCCTACGGGCCCAACTGCTGAAGGAGCTGCAGCTACAGGGGCAGGTGGACGAGCTGCAGGAGGTGGTGCTGACCTCATTACAGGTGCCCGGCTGTAGAAATAGAATAAAAGTTGCCATGTTATGTGTTTCTATATTTTCATTCACAAGCACGTTTGCCAAGTGTATAATTTTGCCATATACAACGCGGCACAAAGTCACGTTAGTCATAACAAGTGTATGTTAAGTAGATTAAAAAATAGTAATCTGTTGTACACCTGTATTTTACCAAATAAATTGTGTATTTGTGAACCAAGCCAGAGATCCATTGCAAACACACATTGAACCTACACATACCACTGAAAACAATTTCACAAAAGTAGGTCGCTACAGAGAGAACCTTATGTCATACACAGCAAACTAGTCCATCTGTACTTCCTTAATTCACTATGTCTTGCAAAGATAAATTCCATGTAGCCACATAATTTTTACTCATTGCTCCTGCAGCATCTCTCCACAGTGCAATAATAGGGTCAACTAAAAACTGAAATTGCACACATGAAATTCTTTGCACTCAAAGCAGAGTTGATACAAAAGGTATAGGAAAAATGCATCTTCTTTATTATTACAAAAATACATAACAAAATAAAATATATCAGTCAGTAAACTATAGTGTCACTATTACTAAGCCAAGGGTGAGGGGCATGGTCACAGTACTTAACACGTGACCATTTTGGATGAATGCATTAATCATTTTAATGACAGTGTCATTATATTGACTTATAGTGTCACTATACTTTACTAGTAATGTATTTTTGGGAAAAATGAACAAGATATATTTTCCTGTACTACTATAGAGAAAAACTGGGCAGGAAGTTAAACAAAAAACCTGACTGAGGGGGCACAGCCTGCCAGCTCTCTGATCAGCCGCATGAGTCCTGAGCTCTGGCAACCGGCCTGCATTAAAGCGATACCTTACTGCAAAAAGCAGTGACTTCTGGCTTCCAACAGCACCACTCAAAGAAAGCGATGCAGAAACACTTCCGAAAGTCTCGAGGGTCTAGTGGAGGACAAACAGACGATATTGGACTACTCCTCTCACGACTTCCAGGGCCCAAGATGGCGGACGCATTCCCAGACCTACCTCCAGGATTTTCCCCAGACTCTGACGAGAAAGACGAGCTCTTACCTCAGCTGGGGACAACCGAGCCATGTCACTAGGCAGAAGAGAACCTCCACTAGCCACCAAACCGTATTTAGACACCACGGTGGCTGACCTTAAAGTCTTTTTTGCACCTGGGATAGGCATACTAAAGAAAGAACTTGGCACACTGTCTGGCAGCATTCAAGCTACAGAAGATGACATTAAAGGCCTAAGACTTAAACAAGACACAACTGCAACCCAAATACAAGACCTAACCAACCAGTGCACATTACTGAGTACCAAAGTGGGGCAGCTGGAAGATAACTCAAGACAGTGTAATCTAAAGGTGATAGGGATTCCAGACACCATAGATGCAGGTGAACTGCCCCAATTTATCAGGCGTTTGCTCTTTGCCACATAAACAAGCTAAAGGCCTAACCCTGGATGGCCTCTACAGCTTACTTGGACAACCTTTCACCAACTCAACCCACAACAGGGATGTCATACTCTGCTTTTGATCACAGGCCAACAAAGAATTACTTATGGCCGAAGTCAAAGGTCAAACGCCATATATGTTTGAACAGCACTCACTCAGTTTTTACCATGACCTCAGCAGACCGACAATGGAGAGCTTCCGAAGTGACCATTAAGTTGAGAGCCGCAGCTGTCTCATACAAGTGGGGGTAACCCACAAGCCCTTATTGTGGAGAAGCAGGGCAAGAGATAGAGACTGACCTCAATGACGAACGCAAACACATTTCTGCAATTACTGGGACTCCCTATGCCAGACGGGCCAGTCAACTGACAGACCTACACACCGTTGGGATATGGACAACATAACGATCTTCACACAAAGCAGCTCCATTGCTCCAGGCTGAGCAAAATATGGCGAAAGTACAACAGGAATAGCACACCTACAGCTATGTTAATTGTTTTTCTTTACATTTTATTTAATTCTCTGACAACTGTGGATCGCACAAAACTATACATATGTTGGAAATTCATTGAGAGCTCTAGGGCTATACGAATGTTGTGTCTATGTTCTAGTCCACCTATAGCCCAATTCTATGTTCAGTGAGGCACTGTCTGTAATACTGATCCATTTTTTTTATGTGGCATCTTATCTATCTTTGATCTTCAGAAGTGCTATCTCCGCAAATGGCTTTGGCTATAACACATGTTAGATCTGAGGTTGTAACATGAGTTCTAAAAGGGATAATTCAGATAATTGAACACAATGAAGAAAAAAAAAGAAAAGCCAATACTCCCCACAAGGGGTAGCAGTAGTTAATAGTTTATTTTTTATGAGTGGAGGCATGCAGATCTCTCTCCCCTTGTCTTGTTCAGTCCTTAACGCATATCTTCAAATGCTCTCTTTACTCTGGCATTGTCCTCGATCCCCTTAACATGCCACTGACGTAGCGCACTTATATTTGAAAAAAAACACAAAAAAAAACAACGTCTTCCCTTTCTAACTACCTTCCCATATCTCTGCTCCCTTTCTATTTTCTATTCAAGTTTCTGGAGCGACTTGTTTTTAACCATCTGGCAGGCTTTCCCGATTACAACTTTCTCTTCAACCCTCTTCAATATGGTTTCCCACACCCCCTTCTACTGAGACAGCTCTGATTAAAGTAACTAATGTAATTGTGGCTAAATCCAAAGGCTACTACGCTATAATAATTCTTCTAGACTTCTCTGTTGCATGACACGGTTGACCAAGTCCTCCTTCAAACTCTGCAATATTGTCCTCTTGTGGTTCTAATCCCAACATTCATTCATTGTCTCCTATCCTCCTCTTATCCTGTCTTGGTTGGGGTCCCAAAAGTCTCTGTTCTTGGTTCTCTTTTGTTTTCTTTTTACCGTATATACACACACGAGTATAAGCAGAGTTTTGGTGCTGAAAAACCCCAACTCTGCTTATAGTCGAGTCACTGTCTGTATTATGGCAATTTACATTGCCATAATACAGACTGGGGGCTGCAGAGCGTTTACTTACCTCTCCTGCAGCTCCCTCCTCCTCTGCGCCGGTCCGGTCAGCACCTCTGTCAGCTCCCAGTTAGTGTGGCTCTCGCGAGACTTACAGTGTGAGCTGACAGAGGAGCTGCACGGACCGGCGCGGAGGAGGAGGGAGCTGCAGGAGAGGTAAGTTCTTCCTGCCAGCCCCCTCCTACACAGTGCCCATCCCCTGGACCACCAGGGAGTGAGAGCCCCCCTCCCTGCCATGTATCAAGCAGGGAGAGGGGACGAAAACAATTTAAAATAATAAAATTAAAAATTATTAAAAAAATTATTAAATTAAATAAATTAAATAAAAAAAATTAATAAAATAATTAAAAAATAATAAAATTGCCCACCCCCCACCAAGGCTCTGCAACACACACACACACACACACACTGCATTCATTCACACACACTGTAAATAAATATTCAATTAATATAATTTTTTTAGGATCTAATTTTATTTAGAAATTTACCAGTAGCTGCTGCATTTCCCACCCGAGTCAATAAGTTTTCCCAGTTTTTTGGGGTAAAATTAGGGGCCTCGGCTTATACTCTAGTATATACGGTATACTGCATCTCTTGGCAAACGTAGTAATTCTTTCAGATTCCAATGTCACCTGTATGCCAATGACAGATATATCTTTCCTTCTCTGATCTCTCCTAGAATGCGTCACCAGTTGCCTTCTTTCTGAATGGATAGCCTCCTGCTTTCTGAAACTCAATCTCTCTAAAGCTCAGCTTTTTATTTTTCCTCTTCTTAATACTGATCCTCATCTTTCACTCTCCCTGCAAGTTGATTGTACCTGCATCTGCCAGTCCTTGCAAGCTCGCTGTGTTTTTTTATATCTTTGATTCAGGCTCCACTTTTGCACCTCACTTCTAGTCTGTTGCTTAATCCTGCCATTTCCACCTTCAAAAATATTACCCATGTCCACCCCTTTCTTAAGAATGCTGCTAAGGAGCTTGTTCATGCTCTAGTATTCTCTTGCATTATTGTAGTTCTCTCCTAATTGGTCTCTTTAGAAACAATGAATGCTGCCACTAGGTTGATTTTTCATTCCCCATCGCTGCTCTCACACCTCTGTCAATCCTTGCATTGGTTTTCTGTACCTTTTGTAGGAGACAATTCAAAATACCAACGCTTACCTATAAATCTTTAAACCACTCTAGCCACAGCTTAAGTTCTTCACTAGCTCATTGGTATTCAACCTCCTGGTCTCTTTGCTCTGATGATGACGACCCCTCCCGGTGCTCGTACGTCTACTGCTAACTCACACCTTCAGGACATCTCAAGGGCAGCTCCTATCCTTTGTAGCAGACTGCCTCCCCAATCAGACTCTTCCCTAGTATTCAATCATTTAAGAAGTCCATCAAAATTCACCTCTTTGGAAAAACGCATGGCCTCCCACAGTAACCCACCTTTTACTTCCTACTGTGTTTGTTATACCCAACCTCCTCTAAATTGTAAGCATATTTAAACAGGGTCCTCATCAACCTATTTTTCCTGTAACATTTTGTAAACGTCTAATTAAAAAAAAATTTTTAAAACAATTCTCGCTTTATAGAATTGGAAAGCGCTGTGGAATGAGTTGGCACCAAATAAATGCCAATATTAATTTCTAAATGTTATTTTATTTTGCATACCTCACAAACACAGTTGTTAGGTGTGTATAATACAAAAAGCCTAAAATGTAACAGTTTCTTTTAATTAAAGGGTTACTCCACACACCATGACCCCTCCAGTGATTTGCAGTGGTTTAACACAACTGAGTCACCTTACCTTTATTGTCATCCGCCAGCTTGGAATGTGGAATGATTATAGAGTTTTGGGCTGGTATGCCAATTTTGAGCAACGTTTGTTGCATTAACTGTTGCTTAACAGTTATCCCCATTAATCTGTGGGACGGGGGATAAGCACTCAGCTTGAGTGTGTCGATCAAAGGTCTCTTTCAGCACTGAATACATGGAGTGATTATAGCTGTTTCACCCAAACACTAGCCGAGACTTAGTGAAGGTGAATTGATTTACTAAGAACAAGGCACACTTTTATACACACAACCACAACAAGAGGTCTGTGGCTTGAACAATGTAAATCCCACCCTGGTGCCTCTGAGTCGGGGATTATTATGTTAGCAGTTACTGATCTAGTAATCTCCCAAAGAGATCAGGGCGCCAATACAATATACCTCAAAACATACAAATTGACACAAATAATCCCCATATCTTATATCCCTGAATAGCTCTCCCAATCCGCTTGTTTCTAAAAAGTGGAACATTACATTTTGCAAACTCCATTTGTGTCTCTGCCATACTGCCACAAGGGTCTTCTGATGTGTGTCCTCAATATTTCTCTACGAGAAACATCTAATTGCACAAAAGTCATCAGGATTGATGACTTCACACAAGAAGGTGGATTAGGTTTAAAACAGGAGTCTGTCAACACACTTGATCAGAGGTAAGGTTTTTTTTTTTGTTTTGTTTTTATGGGCCAAGAATCTATAAATACCGAACTTGACTAATTAAAAAATACATAATTGTTTATTTAATTAGGTGAGGTGCATAGCAAATAGACGTGTAAAAAACTATGTTGCAGAATGATTACCCTTTTGTAACTACCAGGAATAGGCAGGTGGATTATGTATTTCTGGTTGCATCTATGTTACATCAGACAGATGCATACACAAGCATAGCAAAAAGTATATATATTTGTCAAAGTTAAAGGGACACTGTAGGCACCCAGACCACTTCAACGCATTGAAGTGTTCTGGATGCAACGTCCCATGTACCTTACAGTGGTAATAATTGCAGTTTCTGATGAACGGCAATAATTACCTCTGATGGTTAACGCTTTCTCTGGTGGCTGTCTATGGGGAATTCCTAATGCGAGCACGGCCATTGTCGCGCTTGCGCATTAGGTCTCCCCCGCCGGCTGGGGAGGAGCATGGGCTTAGCCTGACCCATCACCTAGGAGTATCGGCGCTGGATTCAGGTAAGTGACTGAAAGGGTTTTTAACCCCTTCAGCCCTGCGGGAGAAGGGCACTATAGAATCCCTTTAAAGGAACATTATAAGCACTAAAACCTTTAGGTTAGAGTACATACCTAACTAGAATATATGCCTCATCTTACTTCTATCCATGACAGTGATCACTGCCAATCCAATGTTTCCCAATAAATGGAGATTGGAGGGGAGGGGGGGGGGGGGCGGGGGGGGAGGCGTTATTGTTAAAAACCCACTTCTTCATAAAAGCGTATCAATTATACGGTTAATAGCTCCCAACTGATTACTTTCTTGCAACTGTTTAGTCCAATACTACTATCCTTACCTTTTTTGTGTCACTTTACCCCACTCCCTCTAGCATGTAAGCTCAATGACCAGGGCCCTCAACCCCTCTGTTCCTGTGTGTCCAACCTGTCTGGTTACAACTACATGCCTGTTCGTCCACCCACTGTAAAGCGCTGTGGAATTTGTTGGCGCTATATAAATAACAATTGTGTAAGCGCAATAATTACCAAGCTGCAACAACCAACATCTCCACATAGAAATGCATCTCTGTGGGGAACATGCAGCACCTTCATAAAGTTAGATCTGCAAGAAAGGAATGCCTCTAGCGGCTGCCTGAGTGACAATCGCTAGAGGTATCCTTATCGCTCAATGCACACGCTGCTTTTTACAATTGAGCGATTGTAGGGACAGTCTCTTTGCAAAAGAACAACTACACTAAGCTGCAGTGGTTCTGATGCGTTGAGTATCCTTTTCATAAAATGGTCGTGGTGCACAGATCCTGTACCTTTTGTAATTTACTAAAAAGTGCAATGTTTAGATTTTGCCTAAACCACACCTCTAGCATCTGTCTCACAGCCCTCGTCATTTTAATGTCTTAATATTCAATGTCCTCACCAAGCGCTGTATGCAACCAGTGACAGTAGCGCATGAGCTGCAGCTCTCAAAAGCTTCTCCATAAAAAAAGCATTGGATTGGATAATCTTAGTAAAGTACGCTAGGCGGCTGAGGGGACACTGACACTGGATTACAGGTAAATTAATTAATTTCTTCACGCTTTGTTTAGTTTTTAATGAGGAGATATAATAAGAAATGAAGAACACCCAAATGTTAAACTAAACCATGTTAATATGTGATCTCAGAGTGTTCTTTTAACTATAACCATAACCACTATTAGTATTGAACTTGGCCAGTCACCCTGCAGCCACACTGATCACTCACTACATGCTGTGTAACAGTGAGGTCTAAGCTCTGACCCTCTGGCTGCTGAGGACTACATTTCCCATGATGCTCTGCCAGATGGCGGTCTATTGGAGCCTTATGCTGGCTGTGTATCAGCACAGTCTGCCTGGAGCAGATAATCCAGCCCTGAGTGACATGTGACTGGTCTGACATCCCAGGACTCGCTATGTTAATAAGCCCCGGCACACAGTGAGAGGGCGGGCGGGCTGGCAGACACCCGGTATCGGTTACCTGGCTGGAGGGGCCACCCGGGAGGTCCTGCTTCGGCTTCCCCTGGGCATGGCGCTGGCTCTGGCTCTGTGTCTGATCTCCGATACCACGTTCGTCCTTCACAAGAGCTGCCGAGTTTTGATGGCGTCATTGTGTTGGAGTCCAGCTTATATCACCTCGGGTGGCTCCCGCCCACTGCATGGCTGACGTAAGACGCTGTAACTCACATAACAGCCAATCAGCGCACGCTGTGCCCGGCGTTCCAAGGATCTCGGTGAAGGTCATTGTAGAGTTCTATTCACGAGAGATCCAATGCTTTCCCGGACAGCCTTATCCCAGAGACAGTTTCTCTAGTGTTTTGGTTATTCTAGAAGTATCTGGTACTTGCGCCAGTAATGGGGAATACCAGAATTGACTCTAGTTTAAACTTAATTTTGCTGGCTTTCAAATAACTTTACTTTCAAAGGAGTATAAAAAGCTTACTTCTGAGGGTGCTGCAGCACACAGTGATTGGTAACATGGATAAACTGCTTAAAGCCGCACTGTCATGGCAGCATCTGGTTTTTGATTCCACTACATTTTATTGCCCCCCTCAAATGCCACCCATCTCATCTTTTTAAACTCTTTATCTCATGTCTAGGTCCTGGGCATCGCCATCTCTGTGTTGGCAGATGAAGGTCCTGCGGGACATGTCATCTGCCCACACTGGATAGCGCTGGGAAATTGCCACACGTGTCCAGCTGAACACTTAGGCATTCGCTGAAATTCAGATAGGAATTTTAGCTATTCTTTTATTTGTCATCAAGAACTTTCGAATGAACGAAAACCAGTGTATTACAAGGAGGGAGCTACTGGCTCGTGACAGTAATATGTAAAATCGAAGCAGAAGGGAGCTGTGCTCCCCCCCATGCCCCCTCATTCTATGAGGGTCATTATGGGAGGGGGAACTACTGTCATCCCCCCTGGCTCCCACCCTTGAGTGGCGGGCCCTAATTAACAAATTGATTGTGTTGGAATTTCAGTGAATGTTCGAGTCTTTATGTGTTTTGAAAAACTCATGTCACTTCTTAATACTGACGTGATACTTAGTACCCCAAGGCCCATCCCACATTCACACATCTAAAAGAGAGGATTGCAGGTGCAACTTTGCAGGCTTAGCTTTGCAAGTTTACAGACTCTTTAATAAGAATACGGTGGTGATCAGGGCTGGTTTTACATATAAGGTGCCTGTAGGAACAATATTTGTGAGTTGTGCACCAGGGATCTCCTTCCTCTTTGGACGTCAGCGCTGAATGCTCATGCGTGGCAAGAGCCGCGCACGCATTCAATCAGTCCAAATTGATCTTGGAAGGTTGCAAACTTACATTTTACAGGGACCTAACTCACCATACTATCTTATGGAGTCAGTCCGACAGGTCACTCAGGGAGCACAAGATATCCTATAAGTGGGGCCCACACAGACTCCTTGTGGAAAAAAGCAGCAAGACTCATCTTATAACTCGCTCTCCTGAGATACCAATTTTATCACATGACATATTTTGCATAACTTTCTTTACTTTATGCCTCCAGCAGCACAAGTCAATCAGAAAACTTTAAACCAATCAGTAACAGGCATCACATCCATATATAAAGCCCTGACAGTCACATGATTTCCTCTTTCTTTGCTGCTTCCAGCCAAGGCACAGGTCAGAGTATTAAGCTCTCAACTGTTTTATATATATAATGCAAATTTATTTTGTGGTCCCTTTAAATTGTTTTGGCATTGTACCTTTTAATTTCCCCCCTGTCTGGGGCCCCCCTCTTTCATCTGCCTCCTCTACTTCTCCCTGCTGTATCCATCCTTCTCCCTGGACTGTAAGGTGTTTTTTTCCCCACTGTTTTTTCCCCTGCTGGGATCTGTTGCTGTCTGCCTGCTTGCCTGTTTGTCCCTCGCGATTCGCGGCATTTTACCGCGATCGCGCGGGACCACCAGGCTTCTCCAAGAGACCCAGGGTACCGAGGGGTGGGTAGGGGGGCGCGAGGGGGTACCGACCGATACCGTCGGACCGCAATCGCAATTTTGCGCGCGAACGGCGGCCATCTTGGATCTCGCGATACCGCGAGATCCTCGGCGGCCATCTTAGTTTCGCCAGTTCGTGATTCCCACGAACTGGCACATAGTTTTTCTGCTTCTATAAATGTTTTATGTGCCATTAAGAGTTACCTGAATAAATTGGTCCTACCCACAGGACACCTCACCTAGTTTTAAAGGTGAAGTGTCAAAATGCTGGACATTGTCGGAAATAAAGTTTTGCCACATAATATAGGTGTAAAAACTAAACACACTCCCCACATCAGGCTTAACACACTTCTCACTGCAGTTAACCCCTGCAACTCTGTGCTAAAGGGCCACTGCAGATAACTTACCATTAGGATTGTATTACACCAAGCCAGGAACAACTCCCATCAGGCTTAACACACTTCTAACTGCAGTTAACCCCTGCAACTCTGTGCTAAAGGGCCACTGCAGATAACTTGCCATTAGGATTGTATTGCACAAAACCAGGAACAACTCCCATCAGGCTAAGCACACTTCTCACTGCAGTTAACCCCTGCAACTCTGTGCTAAAGGGCCACTGCAGGTAACTTACCATTGGGATTGTATTGCACCAAACCAGGAACAACTCCCATCAGGCTCAGGCTGCACTGCCCAATCGGATGAACACTCACAGAAGGCAATGAGGATTGGTACAAACCACTGAAGAACTACCCAGAAATCATTACAAACAAACAAACAACAACAACAAAAAATCTGGCATTATCCGAAATGACAATTTTGTTTTACAAAGGGTGACCACCACGCCCAATCTAGGGCTTATAACGAAGTACGCACAATCCACAATGGCAAAATTTCCACAAAATTCCATACACAAGGGTGAAAGCGTACTGAGGTCTTCGATACCTCCCATTACCGGGCCCTGTCCCGACCATTACCGGGCCCTGTCCCGACCATTACCGGGCCCTGTCCCGACCATTACCGGGCTCCGTCCCGACCATTACCGGGCTCCGTCCCGACCATTACCGGGCTCCGTCCCGACCATTACCGGGCTCCGTCCCGACCATTACCGGGCTCCGTCCCGACCATTACCGGGCTCCGTCCCGACCATTACCGGGCTCCGTCCCGACCATTACCGGGCTCCGTCCCGACCATTACCGGGCTCCGTCCCGACCATTACCGGGCTCTGTCCCGACCATTACCGGGCTCCGGCCCAACATTTAAGACCGTTCACTCCGGTCGATAAGAGGGTGACCCCTCTTCAGACCACTAGTCAAATTCCTAGTGGTACTGATTACATGATACCTGGGTGTCCCCCAGTTGTACGTGGAAGCCACTGTGTAACTACATACGCACTGACGTATACTCTGTCTCCCCACAGACGGGAAGAATCATACTACCTTTGTGTCAGACACTCCACAAGACCCCCATCAGGGGATGAGGAACCATTATCTCCACTGTCCTTTGAAATCATAGACGAATGGAGGGCAGAGGACTCGCCCTCGGAGGAGGAGGACTGGCAAGACATACCTCAGGAAGTCAGAGAACCCAGCCTAGACCCGGAATGGCTAGGGACATATAGATATTGGGGTCTAATCCCCACGCCCTAGGACGACGGGCTGATAACCACGGGGTACGATCTGTTACACAATGGATACAGGTATGTCGACAGCAACAAGAAGGAGAGCTCACGGTGCTGCCAAAGCTCCACAGTACTATATCCAATAAGGGTGACCCATTGGATAATTTGGAGACTACCGTACCCCCATACGGGCTTACGTCCCGACATTTCTGACCGTTCATCCCGGTCTTATTGAGGGCGACCCCCTCCTCAGGCCACTCCAGGAAATCTCTAAGTGGTATTGATGGAAACAGTTCTGGGTGAACCCCAGCTGTAGGTGGAGACCCACTAGTGACAATAAGTGTATTACCATACCTGACACCTGTCTCGGTACCCCACAGACTGGAAGAGGGTCCCAACAAGACCAGGGCACACTACAGGCATGTGTGCCGACACCTCTATGTTTCAATTGGAGGACCCGTACGCCCTTCCCTTAACCGAGAAGGAGAACCCACTATACCGCCAAACTCCACAATTCTAGGACATATAAGGATGAACCATTGGATTATACATAGGGAGACTTTCACGTCTCCCATACCCGGGTACGTCCCGGTCCTACGGAGAGTGACCTCATGCTCAGACCACTGCCCAGATCCTGCGAAAGTGGTACCAATTAATCGAAATGCTGGGTGACCCCGGTTATACACAGAGGCACACTGAGTGACAATAAGCGTACTGTTATACGATCCTGACTCCACAAACCGAAAGGGTGTGAACCAACAGGTCAGATTTCCCTCAATTCACCGAACAATTTCCAGGTGAAGAAGCTCTCTCCAGGGGGCTAACTAACAAGTCGGGCATCCTACCACCTAACCACCATGGGAATGGCCCAACGCGACTTCCCCAATGGGGAAAGAGAAAACCCCGACTTAGCGGAACCGTCTCTCAGAACATCCTACACATTGAACATCTCAGACTCCATCATCAGGGGACGAGGACTCCATCCCCCCCTTCTCTGGAGATCATAAGAGAAGGGAGAGTCTCCATCGGAAGAGGAAAAGTGACAGAATCCGCCTGGCAAGAAAAGTTTCCTTTGGCACACTGGAAAACCTTGGTTGACTCGCGTACCACCAGACACCCAGGATCATCCGAAAGGGGTTTGCCGAAGCACCGGGCACACCTTGCCAACCTCCGGCTTCGGGGAAAAGAAGTACGAAACAAGCTCAGGATGGAATGCCCATGTCATCTAGGAACGTACAAGATAGTCCTCAACAGGGAGCTCGGTGTCACTACAGGGATATCTATGCCCCTTTCAGACCAAGGTCCACGTAAAAGTAGTAAAGAAGAAGACAGGAGACTCTCACCTAGTCATCAACATAGGCCAACCCAATGGCTTTGGGACGTACTGACATCTCAAGAAGGAAGGTATACACCTATTAGGAGACCTGCTCCTCCAAAGGGTTTTGTAAGGTAAGATTTGAAAGGACACTTACCTATTGGCTCACATAGTACCTCAAGAAGTTTTGGAAGCTGGTCAGGACGCACTGAAGAGCAAAGGGTATCCGCTGTAGCATACCTAGTCAACTTGCTGACCCTTGCAAGCCCAATTCCTAACTGCGTATACAAACGAGATTCATTGTTACAGTTTCTGGAATTGTTGGGATTCATAATGAACAGAGCGGAGTCGGTTCGATTCCAGCTCCGAGTAACTACGTACCTCTACTTCGGAATAGATTCCACCTTGGACGGATTGCACTTTTTCCATATCAGCGATAGCGATTTTTCGTAAGGAAATGAGACGGATATGGCGGAAAGGCTCCATAGTACCTTGACTATTTCCCATGACCACTTCACGGACGGGCCAGACATCGACTGAAAGCTCGCTGCCTGAGATCCGGGCACACCTATGAAATTGGGATCAGAATGGCAAGGACTTCGATAGTACTCGTTACAGAGGTAAAGGAGCTAAGCGTGACACCTAGAATGATTTGTCTTTAATTGGGATCATCCTCTGCTTCTTCAGTTCTAACTTGCCTTCGGGCAGATCAAAAGGGAGAACATCATCATCGATTGTTAATGCAGGAGCGGCTAGAGTTGGTGGATTGGTGTCTTCCAAGGGAGACTGGTATGTCAAGGGACTATCGCAACCAACTAGAGTCATGGGACTCATGGACAACAGGTATTCCCCGAAATAACTTATCCACATGGAACACTTGGAAGTCACTGGGGTATGGAAAGGGACTACGGTCTTTTTTACTACCCCTATCTACCTCGATGTTGAATCTTGCTCATAATTTTCACGACGGGCCGATCGGCACGATCCGACCGCTCCATTAACGGGTTCCGTTCCGTTAGTTCGACAGCGCATAGTACGATTCACGACACTCCGGTCGATCAAGAACCTTTTGATAGGTCGTTTTTCCACGGGGTAACATACGGTCCAGAACCATGAGTTAAATTATCACTGTTGTGAGACTTTGATTGGGGTTTTCGGAACTAGTCTGATAACACGAACCTATCCCTCCGTCAACCGTCAGTCATAATCACGTTACGTTAGATTTTTTCGTCGGGTATCAGATACTCTGGAGGTCGACGTAAATGGTTTTTCGGTATCACCAGAAGGGAGGACCTCTACGATGTTTCGTAGAACTAATCCCTTTCGCGTCCGCATTTTACCCGGTTCCCGGCGGTCTCCCAGTCTTTGTGCAGTTATAGCGGTGTTTGGTTATATGGAGATCCCGACATCACTTAGATTGACACAGTAAGACATCTGCGGGATTTATAATAACCATACAAGCCAGTTACCATGAACACTCTGTCTGGATGGGTTCACTGGTGGTTATCGTTAACGGGAGTGGAGACGTGCTTTAGGTACTCATTCGGTACGAGGCACGGCCGCTTCTCAGGCCTTCAGGGGGGCCTCTATAATTTTTACGGGCGGCGAATTGGACGCGGCGAGACAACTTCCGTATATTTATTTTCGTCAACCACACACGCATCCTTTTCGCTCATACCACAGCTTTAAAAATGCAAAATATGAAGCCTCCTGTCATGTGATAAAATTGTAGATTATGCTAACGTAGTGTACCTATAATCTTAATTTTAATAATGACAGGAGGCGAGTATTTTCCCTCCCTGTTTCCCTCCCTATACTCTGGGATTCTATTCTATTTTCTGGTTGTCATCTTCAGTCTAATTATAAGATTTTGGATATTTCAGTATATTTATGGGATGCTTATTTGGTTGACGGGTGTTTCAGCCGTGGCGATTATTAAAGTATACTACGGTTTGTTTAATGTTTCAATATATTAACGCAATATAAATATAGATACATATAATACTGGATTTAATGTGGACATCAGTTGGGTTCCATCACCTTTCACGTATTTCTGTTCTTTTCAGAGTAACCATCATAAAGATAAAGATCAAGATAAAGCTGGAAGGTTTCAAGTCGTGTTCCAAGTTATGTTCTACACGTTACTCAGGACTGTTATTTGAATTCCCTGACGTTATAATGGACTGTTTTCGCATCAAAGAAAGAGGAAATCATGTGACTGTCAGGGCTTTATATATGGATGTGATGCCTGTTACTGATTGGTTTAAAGTTTTCTGATTGACTTGTGCTGCTGGAGGCATAAAGTAAAGAAAGTTATGCAAAATACTCTCCTCCTGTCATTATTAAAATTAAGATTATAGGTACACTACGTTAGCATAATCTACAATTCTACTTCAAGAGCTGGGACTATCCATAGAATCTATACCGACGGTTAATTGCCCTGAGTTGCCCATTGCCAAGATCACACTGTTTTTGATAAGTTACCTTGTCTAGATCTAATGAAGCCCCATCCTGAGCAGCATTGTTCAGTTGTGTTTTTCTTAATTTTACAGTGAAATGTATCTTATTCCTTTAATAATTTAATGTTCTGGCTGTGTAGGCTGATGTTAATTAAAAAAAAAAAAAAAAAAACTTGTCATGATATATTTTGCTGTAACCTTGACATTTACCTCAATAAAAAAGTAAATGACAAAAAATTAAAATTGTTGATTTGTAAAAAAATCT
Source organism: Pelobates fuscus (assembly GCF_036172605.1). Lineage (NCBI taxonomy): Eukaryota > Metazoa > Chordata > Amphibia > Anura > Pelobatidae > Pelobates > Pelobates fuscus. Next base: position 271,314,328 of record NC_086317.1, on the reverse strand, counting down.
CCAGCTCAGCTACAGTCAGTTTCGCTATATTGGTGTGAATTTTGCCATTCAATTTTTAAAACAAAATTCTTTATTTTTCATTATGCAGGGGTTAACAAGCGTTTGATAATGCCACAACAGCGTATTTAAGAGCAAAATAATCAAAGTTTTTGTACATTTATGGCATGGAAATGGCTGCACATTTTTATAAATTATTTTAAACAAGCTTATGCATGCGCTTCTATTTGTAGCCCTCAGTAGTGTAAAATTGATTAGAACACATAATGCAAGTTGCCGATTTGCTCGAGCATGCGTGTCAAACATGCTTAACTGTAGTTAGGATACACAATACTGAAAACTATGCTTAAAGAAATAAAATACTGATAGTGTGTATGTTAGGCCATGCTTTTGTAATAGATAACGGTGCATTTTAACATCTGGATATAAAGGTTGGTTAGTAACAGGAGTTAACCACATTAAGCAGGGTCTGTAATGTCCTCTTTGCCCTTGTCTCACCCCTTCATCCTATGCCCAGTCCGTGAGGAGGTTGTTGGTTGCTCTGTGGCCGCTAGACTTTATGCAGGTACATACTCTTTGCAGGATTGTGGGGCCGTGCTGCGGGTGTGTGCCACATGGCGTCCCAGCTCAAGGATCCGCCATCTTGTGGAGTTGTGGATGTCCGAGTCCCATTTGCTTGGGCCCTGATTTTGCTTCCTGCTGCCACTTGCCGTTTGCTGTGTGTTCCAGGCCTCTGTGGGGCGGTAGGTGTACGTTTTTGCAGAGGTCGCTGCATCTTGTGGGTGCGCTGCTTTTCCTTCTGGTTGTGTGATGGCGTTGAGCATTTACTGGGTCTGTGCAGGCTGGTCTGTGGTATCATCGGGTTAGCTACAGGCTGGTCAGGCTTTGGTATATCCATTTGCCTTGCCAGTTTTGCCCAGAATCCCTCGAAGATGCGGTTTAGCCGCATCTGCGATGCTGCAAGGTAGGCCTCAGTTGTGGGGCTGCCTGTGTTGCCCTCTTGGATGCCGCTCCGTTGTACTGCCCGATAGGCGCTGAGTGCAGTGGTGAGGAGCCTCCTGGGACCGGGATAACCCCCGCTGGTCCAAAGGGGGGAGGTATAATTCCTCCATGCTTAGCGATGGTCCACGTTGGAGAGCGGCTGTCTCTCCAGCGCCTGCTGTGCTTGTAGGTCGCAATGGGTTAGGGACCGGTTATCCGGAACCGAAAGGTTCCGGGTTTGGTACCTCTCGGTTCTCAGTGATCCCCTCACTGCTGCCCTTGAGTTTTGCGGTAAATTCCGCTGCTTGATTGCATGTGGGGTTCGTTTTAGCTTGCCGGGCTCAGGAGCTTGTGCTACATGCGTCCGTTCGCCTAGTCAGTCAGGCCCCGCCCCCTCAATGTTTTATTTTACCACAATTCAGAGCTCATAGAATAAATTCCTTTGTCTAAAGGAACATTCCAAGCATCATAGCCCCTACAGTGCATCATGGTTTTTATGGTACCAGGAGTGCCCATTTTTATGAGTCGAGCCATTTAATGACAGTTTGACGTCTTACCTGGTTACTGCTGGGTTGGATGAATTTGGACCTGCCTCTGATTACTATCAATTGTAAAATATCCATCTAGCAAGTATGGGGCACTTGTGTTTCACATTATAAACACATTGGGGCCTATTTAATTTATAATACGATTGTGCGATTGCATTGCCAGGAAGCAGTAGGATATTTGTTTACCTTAACATTAGGGAGGACCTTTGTGAGAATTTATGGGCAGCATTAATTTAAATACCAAAATGAAATATCTAATTGGTGAAATCCAATTGGTGGGCAGATACACCAGGAGTTATATAACTGTGAGCTATATTCATAGCCCAAGACGAAGGTGCACAATTGGTGACAAAATGCGCATTGTGCATGTTTGGGTTTCTTTAAGGTGTAATTTGGGAATGTGAAATTTGATTTTTTTTTTTTTATTATATATAATTTTTATTTTTTTCCATACAAAAATAGACATTAATTATACTTACTACATGGTATTTAAAGTTCAATCGAAACAAAAGTCGTAGTGCGGTATATACATACAAATACAATACATCAACTTACATGCCGAATGGAGAGCAGAGGGAGATCTACTAATTGGCCACAAAGTTTCAGAGTCACACTAGAATCTTATGCCGGTTTTCCACCCTTTAATCACCAAATGTGACCTGGATATTCTGTCACTCAGGGGCAAACCTAATCACCATATTCACTTTATAGCTTTTCTATCCAAAAGGTGCTATAATCTTTGGCTTTCAGATCTTTACCATAAAACTTGTCTAGTTGGGATTCCATCCCCAGTTGAAGCTTAACTTGAGATAGGAGTTTATCTAAAGAAAAGGGTAATGGGGGCGTGGCTAACCGCCGGACAAGATGGATGCTTAATCCTTGAGCTCCGGCATCAGGGCTAACAATCCAGCGCCATCCTAGCATACAGAAAGAGGAAAAAACTTAAAAAGACAAGATGTCACAAACTAAAACAAAGAGGGCGACAACAAAAGCGGAAAAATTAAATTTCTTCGGCCAAAAACCTAGCCAGCTCGAGAATGACTGTCAGACGGCCGGCCAAGATGGTGGAGGAGAAGCAGAAAGAGGCGATCTCTCGCCGACAACTTCGAGCAAAGAAGTTCTGCTCACCCCAGACCACCTCACAAGAGCGATGGACGACCTCTCGCACAAACTCCTCACTGCCTGGCAACATTCCATGGATTCCCTCCGAAAGGATGTCCAGGACCTAGGCCGCAGAACGGCACATGTGGAGTCTAAAATGGATGACATCGCGACGGCCCACAATGATTTAGCCGACCATGTCGAAACTACGACAGAAAAAATTATGTTCCTTGAACAAAAACTGGCAGACTTAGAAGACAGATCGAGAAGGAACAACCTCCGGCTAAGGGGGGTGCCAGAATCCGTCACACAAGCGGAGTTACCAGCTTATGTCAGAGGGCTGCTTCGAGCATATGGCCCTGAGATTCCACCTGACATGCTCTTGATAGACCGAGCACACCGGATCCCGCGCCCATGCCATCTACCAGAAACCACGCCAAGAGATGTACTCATCCGTATCCACTATTTCTATATTAAGGAACACATACTCAGCGAAAGTAGAAATAAAAACAAACCGCATGGCGACTTCCCCACTGTGCAGATATTCGCTGACCTCTCAGCAACCACGCTTCGAAGACTAAAGGAATTTGCTCCAATTACCGAAGCTCTCCGCACGAATGGCATAAGATACAGATGGGGATTCCCCACTAAATTACTGGCGTATAAAGATGGCAACTTTAAAGCGATCTTGACGCCAGAAGACGGGCGCAAGAAACTAACAGCCTGGGGCATCACCGTATCAGACAACACTGAAACAAACAACGCACATGTAAGAAGACTTCGCCTGGAGTGGATGAAATCACCCTCCAAACGTTAAATCGGACGCTGACCCTGAGAGGAAACCCGCAACGACTCTGAGCCTGGTGGCTCGAAGCACCAACAAAGAATACCTGCACCTCCAAATCCTCATAGACTCCGTCACTAGAGACACTTTCCCCTAATGTACTGCCGGCAGGCCTGATGCACACTGGAGTTGGTGAGTCGAGTCCTGGGCGTCTCGGCCTGCCTGCCCTCCACACTAGAGGAGGCCGGGGGCGGGAAGACGCGCTCCGGGACTTGGTGAAACGACAGATGGGAGATGGGTAAGGGCTTATTAGCGTGTACAATTCAAGTTATCATGCTCTTATGGAGCGGACGGTCATTATCTCAGGTTAACAGGCCTGCTGTCGCAAAGCCCACTATAAGCCTCATAATTTGGCTGGTACCTCTAGGTTATGTGACTTCGGTCCTCCCACCTTCCTGCCTGATATGCCATATAGAACAATCTAATGTACACTAAATGAGTATCGATCATAAGCTCATGTGTTATATGATATTTGGGCTCTTTTGTCCCTTTGGAAACAGGGATGTAATGCTTGGGGACAGGTGAGCCACTCCTATTATGGGACCAAGAGATTTGGGACGACTAAAGAAAGGGAGGGACTCGAGGAGCGGGAGCCTTGGCCCACTTTCTTCCGCTCCCTGCGGACTGGAGTGGCGCCGATGCGACCGCACTTAGACCGACCGTAATTCTAGGGTGTAGGTCATCAATGCCCACCCTGTTCGCTGCTCTGCAATATAGCATGGCACATTATACATTAACTATGTACAGCTCTAGCGAGTGCAAATATGCATAACAGATTGTCTGGGCTTCCCTGTTCTGATGTGGGGATGGGGAGCGAAACTTCAATGAGGTGCATACTGCGTCTGATGTAGACTCAAGATATTTTGAGACGGAGAGGAGGAGAGAAGGAGATGGGAGCGCGGGGGCCTTGGCCTACCCTCTTCCGCTTGAGGCGGACTGGGGTGAGGTCGACGCGTCCGTGCTCGGGCTGGACGCACACCTCTAGGCTGAAAGCCTTCCAACGCTCACCAGCCTCACAATTATGCAAACACAGGGTTTGATTGATTGATTGATGATTGACTATTGTACACTAGAGATATGTTAGGCACGCAAGAACAGCGGTCTGCTGACTTGCCTGCACTCTGCGGTTCCGCTCCAGAGCAGGGGAGCTTAGTTTTGAAACAGATATGTGCATATGTTGGTAACTGTACTTGGTTTACACAGGGGATAAGAGGGGGGACTAGGAAATGGGGCCTTGGACTACCCTCTTCCGCCGAGAGTGGACTGGGGTAGTGCCGACGCGACCACACACTAGCCAGCTGCGGGGGGGAGGAGGAGGTTTATTTGAGTAAGCACAGAAATTTGATATAGCGGTACAACTCTCAAGTCGACCGATTGAAAGCACAAGACATAGGTTCACGAGATAATCCAATATTGACATCACTTGTTATATGTAGTTATGTTTTTATGTAAAACCTTTCTGTTCAAAGCCGTATTGACGGAAAACATAGCCCAATAGCCACATGCACTGGAACTGATCGTTCCTAACCCCATGGTGCAACATCCATGCACCACATCTCCCTTTGGGGAACCTTGTATATATCACCTCCCTATGTTCACTCCCTACCCCGACCCAAATTCCCCTCACAAAGTTCTAAACCCCCTTGCTAAAATGCCACTCGTCACTAAAAGCCGTATACATGCACCTACTGATAAAGCCGAGACCCCCAAAAGCATGATACTTTATTTTAAAAATTCATAAAACTAAAATACGCCGCACAAGAGGCGAGTCCTACTGGACTCAGCAAAAAGAGATAAGATAGATATCCTATGCATTCAAGAGACGCATTTTGTGCGGGACCGCACGCCAGAATTTGCACTCAGGGACTACCCAACGCAATTCCACTCATCCCATTCATCCAAAACCAGAGGAGTGTCCATACTTATACATCACTCTCTTACATTCGAACTCTTACAAACTAAAATAGACAAGCGGGGACGATACATCATCCTACACTGCACCATTAACAATACAACATACACACTTGTTACAATTTATGGTACGAACTCGAACCAACGTAACTTCCTACACCATGTGCTCTCCAAGATACCATCACCACAATTGCCCTACTTGATTATGTGTGGAGATCTCAACCATATATTACATCCTCAACTAGACACGACGGTACCTCCACAAACACGTAGGCACACATCTCTCACATCCGCATGCAAAGCGCTCACAAAATTACTCATGGAATATGATATATATGACGCTTGGAGAACTGCGCACCCCAATGACCGCGAATATACCTACTTTTCCCCCATGCACAAGACGTATTCGAGAATAGACCATGCACTAGTGGCCCGAACACTCCTACCCTCCATCAGGCAATGCTCCATAGGAGATATCATCTGGACGGACCATGCCCCTATAGATATAACATTAATGGACACCTTCTTACACAGAGGAAAAACCCCATGGCGCCTCCCTGACTACTTACTAAACAACCAAGACTTTAAAACGACGTTACAGACAGAACTCCTTGCATACTTCAATACGAATGACACTCCGGACATTTCACCTGTGACAGTATGGCAAGCACATAAAGCGGTCCTCAGAGGCCTGGCTATAAGTAAAGCAGCGTACATCAAACGGTCAGCGCGTCACAAATATAATGCACTCCTGAAAACATTAAGAGACCAAACAAATGAACAATTGCTTAACCCAACGGAGACAGGACAAGATTCCATAACACATACTACCAAGAAACTCAACGACTATTTACTAGCCAAAACAACATCCACACTACAGAGACTACGCACCCATACATATTGTCAGGGTAATAAAGCGAGCAAAGCCTTAGCTTCTCTCTTGAGGCACAAACAAAGCCAATCTAAAATCCCATACCTTAACCTACCAGAGGGCACAAAAGTCTTCGACCCGCAAGACATTAATAACACTATGGCGATGTATTATACGTCGCTGTACAACCTTAAAAATGACTCCACTACGCATCAGCCGACAGTTCAGGAAATTCAATCATTCCTGAAACAATCCACTCTTCCCACGCTGAACACGAATCAGCGAAACGCCTTGCAGGCCGAGATTACACTAACAGAACTTACAGAAGCCATCAGGGCTCTCCCACCGGGGAAATCACCAGGCCCTGACGGGTTTACAAATACTTATTATAAAACATACTCCGACATTTTAGGCCCGTACCTACTCAAGACGTTAAATCAAATCATAGACACAAGTACTATGCCACCAGATATGCTCCTTGCCCATATTGCAACCATACCAAAACCAGGCAAGCCCCCAACTATACCACAGAACATGAGACCCATATCCCTGTTAAACACAGACACGAAAATTCTGGCTAAGATATATGCAAACCGAGTATCACAAATGCTCCCTGCTCTAATACATGAGGATCAAGTGGGGTTTGTCCGGGGCAGGCAAGGAGCGGACGGCACGAGAAAATTACTTAATCTCTTGCACGTCGCGAAAAAGGGGAGGAAGCCCAGTGCATTTCTGTCACTGGATGCTGAAAAAGCATTCGACAGACTGCACTGGGGTTTCCTAGCTGCTGTCCTTGAGAAATTTCACTTCCCTCCGAGGTTCATATCTCTAATAGCAGCACTATACTCTGCTCCGTGCGCCAAAGTAGCAAACAGCGGGTTTCAGTCTATGCAATTCCCAATAACGAATGGAACTAGACAAGGCTGCCCTCTATCCCCTCTCCTTTATGTTTTGGCCCTCGAGCCTTTAGCGCAACTAATAAGGAATGACCCACACATACAAGGAATTAAAGTTGGGAAAACCCGAACACAAGATCACAATGTTCGCAGACGACATTATGCTAACATTCACAAATCCACACGAGTCACTACTACATGTCACATCACACCTAACAACATATAGCGCCTGCTCATATTATAAATTGAACATAACCAAAACAAAAGTAATGCATCTATTTTTGCCACCTAAAACACTAGGCACCTTAAAAAACACATATGCCTATCAGTGGGACAATAATAGCCTCACGTTTCTGGGCATAGACTTCCCAACCGATCCCAAACTCCTATTCCAAGCCAATTATGTAGTGATAGCCAAAGAAATAGCACAAAGATTATCTTCCTGGAAGGGGAAATATGTGTCATGGTTAGGCCGCATAGCAGCAATAAAAATGATCCTTCTCCCCAAATTACAATATTTATTCCGTACCCTGCCCATCGCACTTTCACCCCCGTATTTGAAAGCTATACAAAAAACTTTCAGCGACTATATCTGGAACTATAAACGACCCAGGGTAGCTGCTGAAATTCTCCATAGGCCGTTTAGAGAGGGTGGGCTAGGAGTACCCAACATAACTAAGTACTACATGGCGTCGCAACTGAGCCCGTTAATCTCAGCACATCACCTGGACACCCAACCAACATGGCTCAGCATCGAAGCTCTGTTCACAAATGGTCATACACTCACAGAACTTGCATGGCTCCCGCACCATCTTAGACCCACATATGACCACATACTACCTACTACATCCCTCACTCTCTCTATGTGGGATACATTCCAAAAGCAAACCAAAGAAAGAATCTCCATAACACCAATGACCCCCCTGACTGCACTTGCCCCTATACTTCCCACTTTCTCCGTGGCCCACTGGACCGCATGTGGGATATCCCAAATTCGACAATTATTAAATGGCCAAAATATATACCCATTCCAGTACCTCCAAACTACATTTGGCCTGTCCAACACAGCCTTCCTATCTTATCTCCAAATCAGATCTTGGCTCAAGGAACAAATACCCGCAATGGCGGCGGAAACAGATAAAACAACGAGCTCCCATATAACGCCAATCATAGAACTTTGCACTCAAAAACAAAATCCAAAGAAAATAAAACTGTTCTCCTCATTATACTCCCTCCTAACACGACAACACCATACAGGGAAACCCTCCTTTGTCAGGGCATGGGAATCGGACTTCCAAGAGACATTAGACCACACACAATGGTCAAAAATTTTCCTTGCAAATAAAACACTCACCCTGTGCGCTGCACATATAGAACTAACCAGAAAAGTTCTATACCGGTGGTACATGGTACCCGCACGGCTACAGCATATAGATCCCGACAAATCAAGTTTATGCTGGAGGTGTAAAGATGCACCGGGAACTATGTACCACATATGGTGGACATGTCACAAGGTAACACAATTCTGGGATGAAGTGAGGCAATTAATACAAGACTCAACCGGGATAGGATTACCACTTGACCCCAAGACTTACTTACTGCAACTTTTCCCCGACGACATAACGAAAACCACAAAATATCTTTCTTATCACATCATAATTGCAGCTCTCTCCATAATTAGCAAAACCTGGCTATCTGAAAAATCCCCAAACATCACCCTATGTATACAGACAATACAGTCCACCAAGTCATACGAAACCATGGCCAGACTGACTAGGCCCCCTAGACCCTTCTGGAGGGAAGCTTGGAGAATGTGGGAATCTAGGCAACCAAACAAAGAGATGGAAAGCGTCTCCCAAAGCATACACACCTCCCCGAGAAACTAAAATATCTCTCCTAGAGAACATGCCTCAGACAGCATGTATCTTCAATCTCTAACCAAACAAACCTGTCCGGGCACACATTATTTCAAAATCACGGCGCATTAAGACGAGGAAGCTACCTCCCACCCCCTATCCCAACCACCCTGAGTTACCCCTTTCCTCCCCCCCCCCCCAGTTTATACATGTGTTTAAGCTCATATCTAGCGAAACAAGACGACCTGAGAGATGAAGTATGCTATCACTTGAAGCACCAAAGGGTGCGCCACAGCTGACATATTGGAGCTTATCAAGTGGTAGACAAAATTTAACAGACAGGACAATCCAGAGATGTATTTCACTTATAGCACACATGTGCAGAGATTACACCACTTTATGTTATCTAATGTTATGGCATATCACCAATGTATTGTACAATGAAAGTGTGTAGCCTCTTCAATAATGTATATACTGTATGCTTGTTCTAACCACCACTTCTTCTCTTCTGTAACCAACATGCTTATGCTTATGCTTAATTCTTTGAGATATAAAATCAATAAAAGAAAATTAAATAAAAAAAAAAAGAAAAGGGTAATGAGTTTTTCCAATTCCTAGCTATTATTTTTACAGCTATCATAAAATGAATATAGGCAGTAGAATCTTTCTGAGATAAGGAGTCAATATTTAAATGTAAAATAGCATTTTCTGGGCATTTAGGAATAGGCTTAGAGATCATTTTTTCAATAATAACAAAAGTTTCCTGCCAGAAATTTCTTACAGTCTCACATTCCCACCAAATGTGTATGTAAGAGCCCAAGTGTTGCTTACATATCCAACATAGGGGTGAAGTTGAGCTATACATATTAGCTAGTCTGGTAGGGACAAAGTACCATCTATTTATTACTTTATATAATGTTTCCAGTAAATTCAAACAATTAATATTTTTGGCTGTTCTAGAAATAACCGTACACCAATCTTCCCTATTAATTCTTATTTTTAATTCTTTCTCCCATTTTTGCACGGAAGTAATAACAGGAGGTGCATCTAGTTTTAGAATAGCTTTCATTGCTGAAGCTGAGACTCTGTTTACTATCTCATTATTTAATATTAGATATATCAGCTTAGCCCCAACTTGTAGATTATGGTCAATCTTTTGGTTTAGTCTCAAATATGTAAATAGTTCTTTATTAGGTAACCTGAATTCCTGCTTCAGTTGTGGAAATGGTTTAATTTTATCGTTTACAAACAACTGATCAGTCTGGACAATACCACTAGAAATCCAGCACTTTAAATTCAGGTCTGTTACATAATATGGTATTAATTCAACTTTAAGAGTTACGGGGATTTTGGTTTCTATGTTGAATTTCCTTTTTATAATCTGCCAAATTTCTAGTATTGAGTCTATACATATATTAGATCTTCTTATAAGTCGTACTTTGGGATCAGCAGAACTATACCAGAGTAAAGAACTGACATATCTCTCTTTCTAGTATATACCACCCCTCGTTCTTAACACTTTTTAACTGGGTTCGATAAACATGGAAAAACTAATTTGCCAAATATATATCATTAATGGTCGGGAAGCCCAGGCCTCCTTCTTTAATTTTTTGTGCCAGGAGTAATTTATTTATTCTGGGTCTCTTGTTTTTCCATATGAAATTAGTGACCGAATTTTGGACCATATCAAGCCATGGTCTAGGCAGGGCCGGCGCGTCCATAAGGCAGCACATAGGGCGCACCGGCTCCGGGGGCGAAAGATTTCAGTGACCGGCAGGAGGGAAAACTCTCCCTCCTGCCGGCCACCATCTCCGCCCCCAGTGCGGCAGTGCTGCGATCAGGCGCGGCGAGGGAGCTCTAACCTCTCTGCTCTGCTCCCTCGCGGGCTGTCTAGTGATGCCGCGGGAGCCGGAATATGACGTCATATTCCGGCTCCCGCGGCATCAGCAGACAGCCCGCGAGGGAGCAGAGCAGAGAGGTTAGAGCTCCCTTGCCGCGCCTGATCGCAGCACTGCCGCACGCCGCCCAGCAGCCCCACTGGACCCCAGGGAATGATCCACACCAGCTCTCCAGGTAGGGAGGCTGGGTGGATATTATTTATTTATTAAAATAATTTGTGAATGTATGTGATGTGTCTGTGTGTGAGAGTGTCTGTCTGTGTGTGTGTCTGTGTTAGAGTGTGTGTGTGTGAGTGAGTGTCTGTGTGTATGTGTCTGTGAGTGAGTATGTGTCTCTGTGTGAGTGTCTGTGAGTGAGTGAGTGTGTGTGTGTGTCTGTGAGTGAGTGTGTGTGTGTGTCTGTGAGTGAGTGTGTGTGTGTCTGTGTGTGTGAGTGTGTGTGTGTGAGTGAGTGTCTGTGTGTCTGTGAGTGTGAGTGTCTGTGTGTGAGTGAGTGTGTGAGTGAGTGTCTGTGTGTGTATGTGTGTGTGAGTGAGTGTCTGTGTGTGTGTGTGTGTGTGTGTCTGTGTGTGAGTGTCTGTGTGTGAGTGAGTGTGTGAGTGAGTGTCTCTGTGTGAGTGAGTGTATGTGTGTCTGTGAGTGACTGTGTGTCTGTGAGTGACTGTGTGTCTGTGAGTGACTGAGTGTGTGCGTGAGTGAGTGTATGTGTGTCTGTGAGTGACTGAGTGTGTGCGTGAGTGAGTGTATGTGTGTCTGTGAGTGATTGTATGAGTGTTGCATGTGAGTGTGTCAGTGTATGTGTGTGTCTGTCAAATCAGTGAGAGTATCTTTGTCATTGAGTCTGTGTGTGACTATCAGTGTGTCTGTCAATGAGTGTCAATCAGTGTGTGTGTGTGTGTCAGATCAGTGAGTCTCTGTGTTTGTCATTGAGTGTGTGTGACTGTCAGAAGAACACTAAGGGACAGGGAAGGGAGGGGACCAATAATGGACGGGGAGAGGGGCTGGTTAAGAGGCACATAGGTGAAGATGTCATTTTTGAATGGGGGGGGGGCGGAAAAACACATCTTCGCCTATGTACCCAAAAATCCTTGCACCGGCCCTGGGTCTAGGTATCTTTATGGGAAGTATTCGGAACATATATGCCCATTTAGGGAAGAGATATGCCTTTATTAAATCCATTCTACCCCACCAAGAGATTTCTATTTTGTTCCATCTATTCAAGGCTTAGACATATCTCTAAAGTTACTCAAGAAATTAGTCTGCATTAGATCTGTAAGATCGCTTGTCAAAATTATCCCTAAATATGGGATATTGTTTTTAGCCCATTTGAAGTTATAAGAATTTTGTAGATGGGTCCTGGTGGCTGTATTTAAATTAATATCTAATATGATAGTTTTGTCTTCATTTAATTTATAATTTGAGATGTCACTATATTCCTTTACTGTCTCCATAAAAACCCTGATAGATTTAACAGGATCAGTAAGGGTCAACATTAGGTCGTCAGCATAAAGTTTCAGTTTCAACTCTCTTTGTTTAATAGTTATCCCACTTATATGTTGGTTAGATCTTATTTTATTGGCCAAAATTTCAATGGTAATTATGTAAAGAATAGGGGATAGTGGACAGCCCTGTCTTGTTCCATTATACAAATTGAACCAGTCAGCGCAAATGTTAGAGCCCACTGTCCTCGCAGAAGGACTGCTGTATAAAGACATTATAGCTCGATGGATCCAACCCTGGACTCCAAATTTTTTCAAGGTTTTACTCATAAAAACCCAATCCACTCTGCCAAACGCTTTCTCAGCGTCCACCGTTATTATAGCAAGATTTGTTTTCTGTTCTATTAGCCAAATCTATAATGTCAATAATACATCTAGTGTTATCAGAGGAGACTCTGTCTGGTACAAAGCCTATTTGATCAGGGTCTATTATATCAGGTCGGATAGTTTTCATCCTATTTGCTATTATTGTGGCAAAAATCTTGACGTCAGTATTTATGAGGGAAATAGGTCTATAACTTTCCACCTGAGTTGGATCTTTATTCTGCTTCAGAATAAAAGTGCTAATTGTTTTTTGAGGAGATCACCAAAAGCCTTATAAAATGTGGCGAAACCGACCTCGCCACGTGTCCTTGGAGGGGGCTGATTGCCCGCCTCTTGCCTTTGGACTATGGACCAGACTTTATGGGAATGTGATACCCCAGATAGCTACACCATGGAGCCTATTCATATAATGAAAGACTTTAGCTCCATGGCAATTGTACTGTGTGAATAGGATCTGCGCGCTATTCTGTAGTGTTGTGCGCTCAGATCCCAGCTATCTGGGGAATCTGAAATGTCTGTGTGTTATGGATAAAAAGTAACTTTCTGTATTTTAAAGTGTTTTATGTCTTTCTGTAACCATGTGGTTAATGGAGTCTGTCTCTGTGCTGGGAGGTAATTGGATTACTTCTCCAGCACAGAGAAGGCCCTGTAAAACCGGTCTGAGCTGGAAAGCTAGGGGTTTTAAAAGATACTTTACTAACTTTTGAACCCCTGGTCTGATCCATGCCATGTTTTAATATGTTGTTCCCCTGAATGGATTGATTGTGGATATGTAATTTGGTGTGAATGTGATGTATGGTTTTGAAGTTATAAATATTGTGTAAAAAGTGTATTTTAAACTGTATGAATAATGGGATTATGTGTCACACTAAGGGGAGGGGATGTGTGGGAGGTAACATCTATGTCATTGGTTATTGTATGCCTCCCCCTGGGTGTGGCCTGTAAGTGTACAATTGTAATAAAAGACAGGCTGGATGTGCCAGTCCGGAGTTCCTGCTTAACCCTGAAGCTGAAGTGTTGTCTCATTCTTGGGGGGAATTTGACTGTATGCCGACTGCCAGGAGTGTAAGCTATTCGTATTGCTTTTCCTGTTCGGCTGCTTCCAGGGTTCGTGTGTCTGCTGTTCGAGAGTTGGTGAATCCGTGCAGTTTGGGAGTTCGGGGAATTGGTGCTTATAGTAGCTGCTGGTCTATCTAAAGGGGATTATCGCCTAAACTGGGTTTTATCCCCTTTTGAGCAAAACGGTCCGCAACATAAAATATATTTGAAAATCCGTCAGGACCTGTGGTTTTATTATTCTTCAGTTTTTTAATAGCCTCCTCAACCTCTTGGATCTTAATCTGAGCATTAAGAAATGTTCTTTGAGAGTCTGATATTGTTGGGAGATCAATAGCCTCTAGGTATTTATCTATATCTTTTTCTTTTGTTGAGAGGGAATATAAGCTGCTATAATATGTATTGAAACATTGCCCTATAGAAGTGGGGGTAATATGGATCTTACTATTCATATTTATTTTTGTTATTTTACTTGAGACCGTTTTGTCTCTAAGTTTCTTAGTTAAAAGTTTGTCTGCTCTGTTCCCTATACTGTATTCTTTCAGCTTTAGCTTTGCCATGATGTTTGCATTCTTTTCTATATTGATTTGATTAATTTGATCTTTAATCGCCTTAATCACTTCTGAATTAGCTCTAGAAGGATTCGTCTTGTTCTTTTTCACTTGTTCGGCTAGGTTATTATAAAGAGGGAATAGGTCCAAACTTTTATTTCTATTTAAGTGTGCTTCTAAGCTTATTAAGTTGCATCTCATTGTGGCTTTAAAAGAGCACCAGTTATAAGAATATGAGGTTTCATTGGGCCTATTAGTTTCAAAATAGCATTCCATCTGGGATCTAAGAAAGTCTAGGTTTAATTTATTATGAAGTAGATAATCTTTTAATCTCCATGTGGCTTTATTGATATTATTCCACTGATCTCTCATTGCCCAGATATTAATGCTATGGTCTGACCAGGTATTATCCCTGATTTCAATCTTCTCTAGATTTTCTAAAGCTATTGCGTTGCCCCACACTATATCGATACGCGAATATGAGTAGTGTACTCTAGAAAAAAAAGTATAATCTTGTCTCTCCGGATAAGTAGATCTCCATAGATCAAAATAATCAAATTCATTCAATAACTTATTTAGAGATTTAGCCATTTCTATTACAGAACTATTCACTTTTAAGTCATTAATAAACTTCTTATCCAAGATTGGGTCCAAAACGCAGTTAAAATCTCCTGCAATAATACACACTCCAGTTTTTATAGATTCAACTTGTTCTAATATATCTCTAAGTGTAGTAACTGGAAAGGCATTAGGCAGATATATGTTAACTAACGTATATTTAATTTCATTTAGCTTAAAAACAAGAATCAAAAATCTAGCTTCGGTATCTACAAATTGATAGATTAATTGAAATTTCACGGAGCTTGCCACAATAATGGCCACCACTCTTTTCTTCCTGTCATTAAGAGAGGCTTGAAATACATTTAGGAATTTAGCCCCTCCCCATTTTACATTATCTATCAACCTCCAATGGGTCTCTTGTAAGAACCCAACCTCTACATTTTGATTCTTAAAAAAATCATAAACCAAAGTTTTTTTCGCTCGTAGGTTTAAACCCTGAGTGTTTACTGAAATCATTTTAACCATATTCTTTACAAAAATCTCCCGGTGCTCCCATCGGCATGCACACACACTTCACATCATTGACATTTACAATAACCTTAACTATACAGTCATACTCTTCTATTCTGGTAATAAACCAGAAAATACAGGTTGGCCTCTCAGCCCACAAGATAACCTTGATGGCTAGAGCCATTCTCTCGATAGTGGGTTTAAAACAAAAACCCTCCTAACGGTATTAGTGTCTCAACACGGACACATGGCCGGGGTCAAGAACCCTGGCCAGAGGGGTAGACCTTCTTCATCATTTCTGCTCCTCCCTTGTCTGCTCTGATATCCCTTATGTTTCTTGTTCGAGGAAAGAGAGAAGAGGAAAAAACAAAAAAACAAAAAAAAAAACCTCAAAGGGGTACTCTTTCCCTTTATTCTATTTAGTTCAACAATCAACCTTTTTACTTTCCATTATATATTAAATGCATAACCTTACTTAGGGCGAATTAATCTAGTGCTATCTATTTTAAATATTGTTCTGATTATAAGAACTTATATTTGAACTTCAATAAATGCAGTATGATTATATTCTCTAGTGTTTATTTCGTGGATTTGAGAGAGAGGGGAAAAAAAAAAGATATATATAATAATCCCTATTTTTTTTACTTAATTAGTGAATTATACTTATATCTTCTTTTTACACAGGCTACTATAAAAATCCTTCCTTATTATAAGCTTCCTGTCGTGAGTTGTGATTCTTAGTACCACCATCTTTCATATATGTTTGTTATCTTTACTTTAAGTTTATTTTGTGATCATATTTCCCCTCTTCTCCCCCATCTTTCATCTGTCCTCCACTTAACCTTTCTATTACCAATCAAAGAGTGCTATAGTGTTAAAGTGAAACTAACATATATATTTCTACTATTTCTAATGTCTGTGTTATTGAGTAGAAATTTTACGTGAATCAGCATGCTCTACATTAAGAAAACACACACACAAAAAAATGTATATATAATAGTCCCAATTTTTTATTTAATTAGTGAATTATACTTGTGTCTTCTTTTACTCAGACTACTATAAGAATCCTTCCTTATTTTACCACCAGTTTTCATATATTTTTGTTACTTTAAATTTATTTTTGTGATCATGTTTCCCCTATTCCCCCCATCTTTCATCTCTCCTCCACTTACCCTTTCTATTACCAATCAAATAGTGCTATAGTGTTAAAGTGATACTAACATATATATTTCCAAAAAAGAAAAAAAAAAAAAAGAAAAGTACTTGCTTGATAGTGGACTCATTTCCGAACCTCTTCATGAATTGGTTATAGGTGTTCCGAATATATTTGGCTTTTCCATCCAAGTCTTCAGAGCTTCTTTTGAGGCCAAATTGACAATTTTCCCATTCCAGGACACTCTTAATGAAGGGGGAAACCCCCATCTGTAGCTTATGTCCTTCTGTCTCAAAATAGGTAGCAGATCTTGGAAACTTTTCCTCCACATTCTTGTTGAATGTGATAGATCTTGGAATATAGATAAATTCTTAAATTTGCCTTCTAATATAGGATTGTTCATCATCGCCATCATAACTCTTTCTTTTGTTTGATATGAGTGAAATTTGACCATTACATCTCTTGTATATGTCTCCGGAACATTCTGGGGTCTAGGTAATCGATGTCGACGATCCATTAAATAATCATGTGGAATTCCGTCCGAAATTAAGTTTTGAAAAAACTCCAGCAAGAAACTATCCAGATTTTCATTGGAGATTTCTTCTGGAATATTTCGGATTCTAATATTTGCTCTTCTCGATCTGTCTTCGATATCGCTAACTTTAGCTTCCAATGTTCCTATTTTATTTTTCATTATAATTATCTCTTCTTGACAGAGTTTATATTTATTATCTAATTTAGTAAAGTTGTCCTCCATAGTTGCTAATTTAACTTGTATCATTTTAAATTCTTGTTTTAACTCTTTCGTATTTGCGGCCATATCTTCACCTAATGCTCTGGAGAATTTTTCCACATTTTTAGTAAGAATATCTTCAGTCATAGGAATGGACGTTTGTACCTCTTTCATCTGTATTTTCTTGTGTAATTTGTGTCTTATGCTGGGATGGAGAAAAATATCCTGATAATCTTTTTTTTTTTTTTTTAATTCTTTATTTTTCTTTGTGCACGTAAGAACAGGTAACAGCTTATCATGCAGTGCCATGACAGCGACTGCAGGCTCATCTTGGACATTTAAACAATATGGCATGCGATTGAACAGCACATTTTTTTTTTTGTTATGTAATCACGCTAAAATATCATGCTTTATATATATGAAAGGTATAGTAGTCTACATTTCTAAACAGAGGATTTCAAGCTGGTCAATATTATTACAAGTTTTGCTCATGCGGTTTAGGCTGAAACATGTAACAGCGAGTTATCTCAGGCTAAATTAAGCTACATGGCATGTCAGTCAATGGGCTAGTGATCCCCACTTTACGAGAAGGTATACATTTGACATAACATGAAAATCATAAGGCATCTACAACAATTATAACTTAATATATGCATGTGGGTGAAATAAGCAAGCCATGCAGCTCCACTGGGTCTCCGCATGTTATTCCTCCCGCTCCTCAGGTCGTGCTCCGACAGGCTCCTGTGATTGGCAGGCTGTGTGACAAGCTTGGTCTCCTGGGATTGTGGCTTCCCTGCCTCTGCCCTGTTTCTGGAGAGTGTCCGCTGGGCTCAGGATTCCTCAGGAGGTATTTAGCTGGTTCACTTTGCGATAGTCTCTGTGAGACTGAATAGTGCGTTGTTAGGCTGTCCATCTATGGTTGGATGTGTGGTGTCCTCCCGTTGCTTATTTTTTTAACCGGCAGTCGCCTTTACCTCTCCCAGCCTCAGTGTGTTATTGCGGGTGTTCTGCCGACGGCTAGGAGCTGGAAGCATGGCTCATCCGCCTTGTTGGGTGTCATGTCGCCTGGTTTGCGGCTGGAGCAGGGAGCCCCATAGTTGGTCACCTGCTGTATTCGGGGTAGTTCCCAGTTTGCCGCGTGGCGTTGATGCAGTGCGGCGGCCATTTTAGAGTCACAGCCTCAGAGTGTACCCTGCAGAGCTTGGTGAGGATCGCCTCGGTGTCCTCCAGTGGGGACCGGGATGACCCCCCCGGCCCAAAGGGGGGGGAGGGGGGTAGGGGCCTGTGAGGTGCTTCACAGAGCCGTTGTGTGGTGGTCCAGCTAGCGGTCATGCAGGGTGGCGGCCGTCCATCCCGCCCTTCTCACATGTGGGCCGCGAGCTCCGAAGTCTTGTGTGGCCCTTGGGACCCCAAAGCTCCCGGTCTCAGAGCCCGCTGTCGTGCCCACATCAGCTCCGGCACAGTCCTGCGTTCCTCTGGCTCAGTAACGGGCTGTGAATTCAATATATCGGTCAAAAAGGCCAGGTTCAGCAGGAGCCTCTCCCTCATGCGACTGGTCAGCATGGCGGGCAGGCCCCGCCCCCCCGATAATCTTTTTTCTGGTGGTAAGTCTCTTTTATCTAATTTCCTCCGATCTTCCTGAGCTTCTTTAGATGCCATGTTCTCCTTCTCTTTCTTTCTTGCTTCTCTTTCTGACTATAAATCCAACTCAGGAACAGGATCAGTCCTTGTTATATATAATATAGAATATTAAGTTTTAAGATTTGTAAGGTTTCTCTAGGGTCTCTCTAGGATATATCCTTATCTGTCTCCTTAAGATAACCGTCCATATGTTGCTCTCTGGGGTTCCTCAGGGCTTTCTCTGGGTTATAGCCTTATCTGCCCCTTAAGACATCCGTTCGTATATTACTTTGTAGGATCTCTCTGGGCTTTCTCTGGACTATATTCTTGTCTGCCTCTTTAAGATTCTCTGGATTATATCATTTTCTGCCCCATTAAGATATCCTTCCACACAACCCTGTCTGGGCTTTCTCTGGATTATATCCTTGTCTGCCCCTTTAGAGTATTCAACCGTATATATTTATTTTCTGGGGAGTCTGGGGAGTCTCTGGTCACTCTCAGAGTTCTCACTCTGTCCTCGTCTCTCCGTTATCCTCTTCCCCTCTCTCACACTCTCCCAACTCCTTTTTTCCCTTTTTCTTTCTTTTCCCTTTCCTTCCCCTTTCTTCCCCTCTTCCTCCTATCCCTTTCCCGTCTCCTTCCTTTTTCTTTTCTTCTCCAGCCCCACCTTCAATTATTATTTATTATATACAACTTTTTTCTCTCTTTTTTCATTCCTACCTTTGCCACCGTGTGTTTGGTTAAGCTTGGGCCTTAACAGTGTCCATCTTGCGCCTTTCCACCTTTGCGCCAAAAATCTCCCGCTTGTTGTTTTCTGGCCAGTAGGCTTTCTAGGTGGTCTGAGGCACCCGGAGGGGAAGAGAGGAATCCGCTTCTGCAGCGTTTTGCTTCGTCACAGCGTGGGGCGAACGTAGGTTAGAAGGTAGGTAAGCTGGGGGGCATCAGTAAGGAGGAGGCCGCTTCCACCGCAGCTGTTACAGCTTCGAGCGATCCCCTCGGTCAGGCATTCCGACTCCGCCTATCGACGTCAACGTCTTACGTCATACGTCCCGGCACCTGGGGATGGATGTCCTGTAGCAGACGTGAAATGTGATTTTCATTCTGTTTTTTAGACAGTTTTTTTTTTTTGTGAGCTGTGTATGTTAGAGCTATGGTGGGGGTTTCTCACAGTGCTCCGAGTTATTACAACTCTTGCTTTATTTGTGCTTCTCCAGAAATATTCTTCTGAGGTAGCCAAGATCTTCTCCAGGGAAGTGTTTTGGTTACTCAGGATTCCTGAATCCTGACGAGATTGTGTTTGATACAATTAGCCAGTTCATTTCACTTTTCAAGAAAGCTTTTTGCTCAGAGATGGGTATTACTCTATCATTTTCTTCTGCATACCTGTAATATCTGTCTGCAAGTTTTGTTATTAAAACTGGCATTTCGATTTATAGGTCCAAAGATCTTGTCTTACCTGAAGGGATGCATGTCCCCAATGTGTTCCACACCTCCCTGTTGAAACCATTCCTTTATAACAGGTTTACTAGACCTGTGGCCCCTCCGCCTGCTGTCTTACCCAATGTCTTCAATACAGAGCATGATCGCTCTGCCCCTGTTCTTTTGCTCAATTTCTAATGTTTCTATCAGGAAGCATTGTACTGGGCACCACTGAGAAAAGAGAGTGGAAAACAAAAGATACAGTTCTTTTTCACTCTCTTTTCTCAATGGGAAGCTAATGATACTTTGAGAGGGTCAGCTCTTTTTAATTGAAGCCTTGAGTAGAAGTACCGGAGAAGATGCCAGCTTTGTGGTTAAACTAGGACCTAAAATTAGACAAATGTGGTGTTGATCATGAACTAAATTAAATATAATATAAAAAAATATATAACTTTAAAAAAAAATAAAAAATTGTGTAATTAATACAACAACTCTTACGTAAAGTTGATCTGCTTTACATCAATACAGATGAACCACTGGATGAAACATAATAATAGTAGTGATAACACAATATTCAAAACAGGGGGGAGAAAATATGAATATACTTTAGTTCGAATTTAAATAGCTTCCAAAAGAGACATGGTGTAGTTAATAATCTGTAAATCACTGCTCAAATAGTTGGTGGTCCTAAAATAAGTAGTTTCAAGATTGGGTAATAACACAATTTTAAGCACTTCTGATGATCCAGTTAACGGACACCGGGTGAAACGCACGTTGGGTGCATTACTACCGATATATGATTCAGAGTCCTCACTTTACTTAACACTCCACAACGATTAACAAAATATGATTTGATTTTCCCTGGTATCGATGGTTTTTCTTTTTCATTTTGTTTTTTATGTTGAAATTGTAGATTTCCCTTATAAAATATCTCAGCAAGTACTAGGCACGCATTTTCCTTTTGGTAATTATTTTGTTATTGTATTTCTATATGGTACATGGAGGGAACATGGGCAAGCTGGCAAATATGTAGGGATTAGAAAGTACAAATGAAAACTACAGATACTGCATTGGGGAATAACCGATCCATGCACTATCCCTGTTGCCTCAACACTGGCAGTGCCAGGATCGATTTTTGAATTCAATTTATTTGTATTATTATGGTTTCCATATGTATGTGTATATCTGTATACACATATATATACACACATACTTTTGTGTCTCACTTTTTGAATTGTATGCATATAGAAAGAATCCCAGGCACTCACTGTGATTGTTCTTCAAGCAGATTTATTGCAACGTTTCGACCTCAATGAGGTCTTTTTCAAGCTTGAAAAAGACCTCATTGAGGTCGAAACGTTGCAATAAATCTGCTTGAAGAACAATCACAGTGAGTGCCTGGGATTCTTTCTATATGCATACATTTCTGGTGTTTTTTTTGCTGACCCTTGCCCAGTAGCACCCTGTGTTTAAATTGATGTGATTGAGTGTGACCCTATTTCCTCTTTTCACTTTTTGAATTGACATATCCGGTCATATTTCCCTGATTAAACTGAACAATTCACCAATTAGAAATTTCACCCTTTGAATGCCGATATATGGGAGCTGAAAAACTGGAAATTAGATTAAAGTACCATTATCTTTCTTTATAGAAAAACAGTGACATCTAGTGGTTATTTCTAGACACCATAAATAAGTTTTCTGTAAAATTGTTAACTTACAATCAAAACAGTACATAACTCGTGTATTAAAATCACATATGTATTCTAACTACTGGCAACACAATCTAAAAGAACACTATAGTCACCAGAACAACTACAGCTTATGTAGTTGTTCTGGTGAGTATAATCAATCTCTGCAGACATTTTCATGCAAATACTGCCTTTTTATAGAAACGGCAGTGTTTACATTGCCCCCTAGGGACACCTCCAGTGGCCACTACTCAGGCAGACCTGTGCTGTGCTGGAAATAAGGTAGGTTTTATTTTATTTTAAGGTGGTTAACAACGGTCAAGCCAACTAAACGGCGGTTTTAACACTATGGGGTCAGGAATACATGTTTGTATTCCTGACCCTATAGTGTTCCTTTAAATATTGTTGTTCCTCAACATAAAATATGTGCCCTAGTAAATTATGCTTACACTAACGGTTAAATCTCTGCAAACATTTTTGACAAACTATTCTAATAATAATCTACAGCTTTTAAAATGCGTTATTACCCAGTCTTGAAACAACTTATTTTAGAACGACCCCTCAATGACACTTTGTCAACTATTTGAGCAGTGATTTACAGGTTATTAACTGAACCACTTCTCTTTTGGAAGCTATTTCAATTTGAATTGGAGTATATATATATATTTCCCCCCTGTGTTTGAATATTGTGTTATCATATACCATTATTTT
This sequence comes from Pelobates fuscus, assembly GCF_036172605.1. NCBI lineage: Eukaryota > Metazoa > Chordata > Amphibia > Anura > Pelobatidae > Pelobates > Pelobates fuscus. Next base: position 271,291,597 of record NC_086317.1, on the reverse strand, counting down.
TTATCCAGTAGTTCATTTGCATTGATGTAAAGCACATCAACTTTAGGTAGTTGTATCAATTACACTATTTTTTATTATAATAAACGTTATATCTTAATTAGTTCATTTTCCTGGGTGTACAACTGAACTCAATATTTATTTCAGTAAAGCCCCCCACACCCCGCAGGCAAGGTCAAGTATATCAGAGAAACTAGCAGTCTTTCCTGGGAAAGATAACTATTCCCATTTTGATCTCCAGTCTCTCCTTGGTACTCTGAACTTTGCCATACGTGTTTACCACAAGGTCGATACTTTATTTCCCCGAATACTAAACCAGCTCCGTGGTTACCTCAGGGGCATATTAGCCGCGAGGCAAACAAGGCATTTGCCTTGGGCGGCATTTTCCAGGGGGCGGCAAAAAAAGCCGCCCCGAAATGCCCAAGGCAAATGTCTTGTTAGCCTTGCGGCTAACAGACATGCCGTAGCTGCCGGCGGGCAGTCGGACGGCGCTGGTGGTCGGCTGGCGAGGGAGCACTTCCCCTGAGCTGTCTGCTCAGCTCCCTCGCGCGCCGTAGAGTGAGGCTGGGAGCCGGAATATGACGTTAGTGAGTGTTAGTGTGTCTGTTAGTGAGTGTGTGTGTGTCTGTTAGTGAGTGTGTGTGTGTCTGTTAGTGAGTGTGTGTGTGTGTGTGTCTGTTAGTGAGTGTGTGTGTGTCTGTTAGTGAGTGTGAGTGAGTGTGTGTGTGTCTGTTAGTGTGTGTCTGTTCGTGTGTGTGTGTGTCTGTTCGTGTGTGTGTGTGTCTGTTAGTGTGTTTCTGTTAGTGTGTTTGCCTGTGAGTGTGTGTGTATGTTAGTGAGTGTGTGTGTGTCTGACTGTGTGTGTCTGTTAGTGAGTGTGTGTGTCTGCTAGTGTGTGTCTGTTAGTGTGTGTCTGTTAGCTAGTGTATGCGTATCTGTCAGTGAATGTGTGTGTGTATTTAGAATGCGGGGCGGGGTAAAGGTTGGGTGGAGGGGGGGGGGGGGGGGCGCCTGAGTTTTGTCCTGCCTAGGGCAGCACAAAACCAGGATACACCACTGGGTTACCTACCAAAACTCGATGCCCAGGCTCGAGCAGACCCATCCATGGTGCTAAACTTCCTATCGCACTGGAACGGGAAAGCATGTTCATTCCCCCACTGTCTGACAAATCCCTGTTATCTGAACTGACACTGCTGCCCACACTGGATTTCTGTAACCATTTTCAAGAATAACTGGTTCTGTGACATATGGCCTTCCTTCTTTCAGTAAACTTCAGCTCTTTGAAGTATACCCTAATGTGCCGCCGCACACGCCTCTGAGTCTCTATTGAGGGGGACATTTGTCAAATGCTACTCGGACAACACAGCAGCATGTGAAATTATAAATAAAGGTTGGTCCTCCTCACTAACAATAATGAGAATAATTAGGACTTTGACTTGCAGCAACACAGCAATCTTACCTTATCCCATATACATATACCAGACCGCTGCAACATAGCAGCCAAAACCTTCTCTCAATCACAATTTTGGGTACTTTTCCAAGCACACCCCATGGCTGCCACCGCAACCTTAAATTTGCCCACACCACCATAAAACTACTTCAATACAGCCTTCAACATTTTCAGATCATTCTTTTAGAATAGACGCTGCTTCTGCTAGTGGAATATCCCAATACACATCAACGGCTGGGATGGGGGAGATCATCTGCATACACCAAATGCACCCCTCAACTGGAGAGTGAATTTAGGCAGGCATTTAAAGTACTTATTACATAATGTTAACACGTATTAGAGTGGTAAACTTGTTGCCAGCTTTTTTTATTATATGCCTACCAGAACGTCTGTTTCAGCACACCACAACCAACTTACACCACCACTACTATAACTTGGCTTATTGTCCCTAACCACATATAGGAAGGCTCAGCCTGTAGTTGTGGGAAGGGTTACCTAGCCTATAAATACACAGGCCTCCACTTCCTCTGGGCCGATATTGCCTGATTCAGCTAACCCACCGCTCCCTTTATTAAGCCCTCTTTTTACAAGCCTACCCGAACAGTTTTGGCACACCACAAAAATAGAGATAGAAAGATAGATATAATTGGTGCCTTAATAAACTATTTTTTCCATGATATTTACTCTCCTGAACCTGTCCCTCACTGGTGCTGCCATCATGTTCCTCTTAATTGCTGTACTCTCGCATGCATTGAGGTCTATGAAGGATCCTGAGAGGACCTTCATAAACAGAGCCAATTCCCGGCCGCCGTCACTGATATCCCCCTCCATACAGACCTACAGGCATGTGCAGAGGCCACAATACTTCAAAGAGAGCTGAAGTTTAACTAAAAGAGGGTAGGCACTGTGCCTCTGTGGGCCATATTTCACAGAACCAGTTATTCTTAAAAATGGCTACAAATCCAGTGTGGGCAGCAGCGTCAGTACAGATAACAGGGAATTTGTTGGACAAAGATTCTATCTTTATGAAATACAAATTTTTCAGGGGGGAGACAGTCCAGTTTAAGGAGAACTACTGGCATGCACACGTAAAGTGCCTTGTGTAAGTTAGATTTTTTTTTTCTTTGCATTTTGCACACAAAATACTTCTATGCATAATAGCTAGTGTTTCTGTGAGTTTACAATAGAATATTGTACTAACCCTACCAGAAACCCTGTTTTGTTGATGTCGTATTCTTTACGAAATAAACTTAACAGTACTAAAGAAAGTTAAAGGAGATTTTCAAGGTTGTCCATCAAGAGTTCGTTCCTGACTGTAATTTGAAACATCAGTACAATATGGGTGGAATCAGTCTGATTTGCAAATTGTATAGGTTCTCATTGTAATGGAACAAGTGAGCAAAATATTTTTTTAAGATCTGAGTAGGGATTAACCAAAGGGCAAGCTACTGAGTTTCTCTAATATTCTGCCAGTTCTCAGAAAACTCATTTTGTTTTTGTTGCAATGCATTGTCTTAGGATCTCCCTAAATTAAAAGGGGTAATCTAGACGTGGACCCTGTGCGGACTGTGACTAGATTGGTATCAGCTACACCTAGCTAACGAGGGCCATTTTTAAGACATGAGTGGGAACTAACCGAAGGGCAAGCTACTGAATTTCTTGCTTTTGCCTTCATTTTATTGTTTTGTTCATGTAAAGTGAGAGCCAGGACATTAAACCTCAAAATATTGCCTTAGTCTATCTACGCCCTGTTCTCTTATTTGGGATTATTTACCAAGACTAGACTATGCCAATATTGAAAGCTTGGCAGACATAACATAGATAAATAAAATTGCAACTTGTGTATTTGCTAAAGACAATGCAGAACCATGCATGTGTGTGCCACATACACTAATCAGACACGTCTTTAAAACCACTGACAGGTGAAGTGAATAATATTGATTATATTGTTAAAATGGCTTCTGTAAAGGGGTGGGTTATATCAGGCAGAAAGTGAACAGTCAGTGTTTGAATTTAATGAGTTGAAAGCTATAAAAATTGCCAAGCGAAAAGATCTCTTGACAAGGGCCAAATAATGATGGCTAGGCGACTGTGTCAGAGTATCACCAAATCAAACATACAAAAAACATCTTAAATTTATAGGTATTAAAAAATATATATAGGCAATTACAGAGGATGATAAGATTAAAAAATATATATATTTTTTTACAGTTTTGTAAAACTACAATGTTTTCATTGTGGGGTTAAACACATTTCTAGTGGTTGTCTTCCCGAGTCAGACTCATTTCCAGAGAGCATTTGATTGATATATCTTGGTGATTTGCTGCACATGTGCACTGAGGAAAGGGACAGGAACTGAGGGGCTGAGGAAAGGGACAGGAACTGAGGGGCTGAGGAGGGGGACAGGGGCTGACAAAGGGGGCAGGGGCTGAGGAAGAGGGGCAGGGGCTGAGGAAGAGGGGCAGGGGCTGAGGAAGAGGGGCAGGGACTGAGGAAGAAGGGGAGGGACTGAGGAAGAAGGGGAGGGACTGAGGAAGAAGGGGAGGGACTGAGGAAGAGGGGCAGGGACTGAGGAAGAGGGGCAGGGACTGAGGAGGGGGACAGGGACTGAGGAGGGGGACAGGGGCTGATGCTTGTATGCAGGGGCTGAGTAAGAGCACTGGGCTGAGTAAGGTGGACAGGGGCTGAGTAAGGTGGACAGGGGCTGAGTAAGGTGGACAGGGGCTAAGTAAGGTGACAGTGCTGTGGAAAAGGGACAGGAGCTTAGGAGGAGGGGGGGCATGGGTTGAGGAAGGGACCATGGGCTGAGTAAGGTGGCAGGGCTGAGGAAGAGGGACAGGAGCTTAGGAGGAGGGGGGGGGGCATGGGCTGAGGAAGGGGCCATGGGCTGAGGAAGAGGCCATGGGCTGAGGAAGGGGGGCAGGGACTGAGGAGGAGGACATGGACTGAGGAGGGAGACAGGGACTGAGTAATTGGACAGGGCTTGAGGAGGGGGACAGGGCCTTAAATAGGGGGACAGGGACTCGGTAAAGGGACAGGGACTGAGGAGGGAGACAGGGACTGAGTAAGGGGACATGGCTTGAGGAGGGGGACAGGGACTGGGGAAAGGGACTAAGGAGGGAGACAGGGACTGAGGAGGGGGGCAGGGACTGAGGAAGGGGAACAGGGCCTTAAATAGGGGGACAGGGACTCAGGAAAGGGACAGGGCCTGAGGATGGGGACAGGGACTGAGGAGGGGGACAGGGACTGAGTAAGGGAACAGGGCTTGAGGAGGGGGACAGGGACTGGGGAAAGGGACAGGGACTGAGGAGGGGGACAGGGACTGAGGAGGGGGACAGGGACTGAGGAGGGGGACAGGGACTGAGGAGGGGGACAGGGACTGAGGAGGGGGACAGGGACTGAGGAAGGGGGACAGGGACTGAGGAAGGGGGACAGGGACTGAGGAAGGGGGACAGGGCCTGAGGAAGGGAGGCAGGGCCTGAGGAAGGGAGGCAGGGCCTGAGGAAGGGAGGCAGGAACTGAGGAGAGGGGCAGGAACTGAGGAAGGGGAACAGGGCCTTAAATAGGGGGACAGGGACTCAGGAAAGGGACAGGCCTGAGGATGGGGGCAGGGACTGAGGAGGGGGACAGGGACTGAGTAAGGGGATAGGGCTTGAGGAGGGGGGCAGGGACTGGGGAAAGGGAATAAGGAGGGAGACAGGGACTGAGGAGGGGGACAGGGCCTTAAATAGGGGGACAGGGACTGAGCAGGGGGACAGGGACTGAGCAGGGGGACAGGGACTGAGCAGGGGGACAGGGACTGAGGAGGGGGACAGGGACTGAGGAGGGGGGCAGGGACTGAGGAGGGGGGACAGGGCCTTAAATAGGGGGACAGGGACTGAGATGGGGGGACAGGGCCTTAAATAGGGGGACAGGGACTGAGGAGGGGGACAGGGACTGAGTAAGGGGATAGGGCTTGAGGAGGGGGACAGGGACTGGGGAAAGGGACTAAGGAGGGGGGCAGGAACTGAGGAGGGGGGACAGGGCCTTAAATAAGGGGACAGGGACTGAGGAGGGGGGACAGGGACTGAGGAGGGGGGACAGGGACTGAGGAGGGGGGACAGGGACTGAGGAGGGGGGACAGGGCCTTAAATAGGGGGACAGGGACTGAGGAGGGGGGACAGGGCCTTAAATAGGGGGACAGGGACTGAGGAGGGGGGACAGGGCCTTAAATAGGAGGACAGGGACTGAGGAGGGGGACAGGGCCTTAAATAGGGGGACAGGAACTCAGGAAAGGGACAGGCCTGAGGAGGGGGACAGGGACTGAGTAAGGGGATAGGGCTTGAGGAGGGGGACAGGGACTGGGGAAGGGGGACAGGGACTGAGGAAGGGGGACAGGGACTGAGGAATGGGGACAGGGACTGAGGAAGGGGGACAGGGACTGAGGAAGGGGGACAGGGCCTGAGGAGAGGGGCAGGAACTGAGGAAGGGGAACAGGGCCTTAAATAGGGGGACAGGGACTCAGGAAAGGGACAGGCGTGAGGATGGGGGCAGGGTCTGAGGAGGGGGACAGGGACTGAGTAAGGGGATAGGGCTTGAGGAGGGGGGCAGGGACTGGGGAAAGGGAATAAGGAGGGAGACAGGGCCTTAAATAGGGGGACTGGGACTGAGGAGGGGGGCAGGGACTGAGGAGGGGGCAGGGACTGAGGAGGGGGGCAGGGACTGAGGAGGGGGGCAGGGACTGAGGAGGGGGGACAAGGCCTTAAATAGGTGGACAGGGACTGAGGAGGGGGGGCAGGGCCTTAAATAGGGGGACAGGGACTGAGGAAAGGGACAGGCCTGAGAAGGGGGACAGAGACTGAGTAAGGGGATAGGGCTTGAGGAGGGGGACAGGGACTGGGGAAAGGGACTAAGGAGGGGGGCAGGAACTGAGGAGGGGGGACAGGGCCTTAAATAAGGGGACAGGGCCTTAAATAAGGGGACAGGGACTGAGGAGGGGGGCAGGAACTGAGGAGGGGGGACAGGGCCTTAAATAGGGGGACAGGGACTGAGGAGGGGGGACAGGGCCTTAAATAGGGGGACAGGGACTGAGGAGGGGGACAGGGCCTTAAATAGGGGGACAGGGACTGAGTAAGGGGATAGGGCTTGAGGAGGGGGACAGGGACTGGGGAAAGGGACTAAGGAGGGGGGCAGGAACTGAGGAGGGGGGACAGGGCCTTAAATAGGGGGACAGGGACTGAGGAAACAAACTAAACAAAAAAACAAACTAAAGTGCCTTCCCCCCTCCCTGAGGCTTACCTTGGGCCAGGAGGGCTGGGACAGGATGTGGAGCCTGCAGCCTGCAGTCAGTGGAGTAGGCCTCTCCTGATGATGTCAGGAGGAGGGGGCGTGACTTCCTCTGCTCCCCAGCGGTCCTGTGAGAAGAGCAGAGAAAGTCACGCCCCCCTCCTCCTGACATCATCAGGAGAGGCTGGACGACTCCACTGACTGCAGGGGGAGAGGTGAGTTTAAAAATCCGAGTCCCCAGTGAGAGGCAGGGGATTCGGATTTGTGCTCCCCCTGCCCTGGCAGCCGCTTGTGCCAGCCCTGGGTCCTGCAGGACTAGTAATGGGAACGGCGTTCCTGCTGTGGAAAAAGTGCAGGAACGCCGTTCCCACGCGTTCCTGCAGGACTCGAGCCCTGAGCACTGTGGTCTTTAATTTATAGGTATTCAAAAAATAATTGGTTGAAGAGTTCATGATATTAAAAAAAAAAAAGATATAAAATGGATCTTTAATGCAAATATTGACTTTGAGTTCTATCTTTTTTATGACCTTATATTTTTAAAATGTACCGGTATTTATGACAAAATATTTTTAAATACAAACTTGTGAGAGCTATTTCCTGCAAGTGTCTTTTTTTTAATTCTTTTTTTTTTAAATGATTCTTTATTTTGCAATGACAAAAGGGATTACATTTTGTACAGTGTGGCTTATGAAAAGCCCAGTTATGGCAAGTGTCTTTTTATGAATGATGTCCCATAACTCCATTTAGATGAATTGCTCACACGTTAGATAGGGTGAATACCGGTAAGTTGAGGATTAAATTGATTTTAGCTTCTAGTTTTATTTTGTTTTGAAATGCATGCTTTGGGGCTTTCCAAATTGATATTTGTCCCTGATTTTATTTATTTTTTTTAAACTGATATGTTTTAAGTATTCTGGAGGCTCACACATGCATTTGGAACTTATTAGTGCATGAGTGGCTCCTCACGTCATGTGGCCAGGACTAACTGACTCCCGTATGGTTTAAGTAAAAGACACCCAGGAACTTCAACATTCTGGTTGAGAAAGTCTGGAAAGTGAAACCGGAACTGTCATTATATTTGATTTTAACAAAAGCAAGGAAGTCAGTGCCGCACGCAGGAAGTAGTATCACTTGATATTGTCAGGGTTCAGCGGGCGGCTGTAAGGGGAGGCTGCAATCCTCTTGCAGCACTCACCCTCAGTCCTTCGCCGCCCGCGGTTCCCCCTCCCCCTACCTGTCGGTGAGCGGCGTCCTCATGGCTCCATGCGCTGCTCGCGTCCTCCTCCTCGCCTCCCAGCGGCAGCATGTATAACGCTGCACGCTGGGAGCCCGCACATTTATGCGAACGCCGGGGTCAGTCACGTGACCCGGCGTTAAAGCCACAGTACCATAATCACAGTGGGAGGTGTAAATATCTCCGTGTGATTGGATAACTTCCAATCAGAATTAACCTCAGGATTTATATACTTACCTTTCCTGTCTCTCAGTGCCCTGTTGTGGTCTTGTGATACCTGTATTGCAGTCTGTTTGTGTTTCTCTCTGGTTACCGATTATTTGGCTTGTTATTCCGATTTTCCTGTATTCTTCATTCCTTTGAACTCGGCTTGTTTCTCGTTCTCCCGTTTTCTGGCTCCCTTTACTCGGCTTGTCTCCTGACAATTCTTAGTGTGCTTAACCCGGCCATTCCGGCCATACCGGTATTGCACCCTTTACTTTCAGTGACCTGTTAGCGTGTTAGGTTCCCGAATCGTGACAGATATAATCAGAGCGAGTCATATCAAGCTCCCTCCAATGTGAGTGGGTTTACACACAATATTTGCACAGAGTTTTAGGTGTATACACAGTATTATATATGTGTCTTTTGTTTCCCCCCCATGTTGTAGATGGAGACACATATCCTATACATAGAGGTAATTACTACATATTTAAGTGATCCACTATCATGTTTTCTTTGGGAATGCTACTTATTTTTATCACCAGATCTTCTTCATTTCAAGCACTATCTACAGTAACCTAGCATGACATTTTGAGTGGACTGCAATAAGCAATTTTCAGATACACTTCCCATAGCCTTTTCAAATGTTAGAATACCATCATGTAATAATACTTTTACACAGACTAAAATACAGACAAAAATTTAAAATTGTATTTACTCTATTTAAGCTTAAACAACAGTTAAAAATAATATAAAATCAGATACAACTTTATTGTTGCATGGAGCTTTGAATACGGTCCATACATACTGGATATTAATTCCAATTAAAGACCTTCAGCTCATAATTATCACGTGAAAACGGAGATCATGTAAATCTTCCAGTTACGAGTACTTCAGAGTCTTGTGTGTCCTGTCCAATGCAGCAACTGGACAGGAGAAAAGGACATGTAGCTCAGCCATCTTCCATATGGCACAGAGTGTTTAACAAACAAGAGTATGTAAAACACCAGAGAATAGTCAATAAGAACGTGCAAATTTCAGTATTCCTGGAAAAAAAAAAAAGAGAGACAAAAAAGTAAGTTCGTGTACTATAGAGTATTAAATATCTTCAAGCTATGATGGCAAGGATTTACGGTAATGTGTCTCGCTTAGTACACAAAAGGGGGTAGTTAAGAAAAGTTCTATAAGTAAATAAAGCACCACATTAAACCAATAAAATTGTGTTTTTTTCCCCACTAGAACCAGTTTTAAAAATGTGCTTGTTACCATGCCCATGCTAAATAAATATCACTGACCTAATGTCTACGCCATGGGTCGTCAACCTGGTCCCTACCGCCCACTAGTGGGCGTTTCAGGATTCCAGGTGGGCGGTAGGGATTTTCAATTTTTTTTTTTATAAATTGGGCAGGCGGGCGGGCGCGAGGCGGCGGTACCGCTGTGACTGGGTACCGCCATCACCACTTGCGGCCCCGGCGGCAAACCGCCGGGGCCACATATGGAGGGGTCCATCGGGTGGCCCATGCTGTCAGGGCCACCCGATGGATGTGGATTGTGAGGGGGCCCGGTCAGCGCTGGGCGCTTTAACAGCGCGACCGGGCCCCCTGTGATGACATCAAATCTGCTGGGAGGAAGTGATTCCCCGGTCACTCCTCCCAGCATACAGAGAGCCGCGCGGGAGGAAGGAGGAGGAGGGAGTCAGAGTGGGAACTCTGACTCCCATGCACCTGAGCCACCACTGGACCCCAGGGAAAGTCACCCTCCTGCACCTTAAAGGTAGGAAACAGGAGGGTGACTTAAATATAATGTGTGTTTGTTTGTGTATGTGTCTTTGTATGTATGTCTTGTGTGTGTCTGTATGTAAGTGTCTTGTGTGTGTATGTCTGTATACATGTGTCTTGTCTTTGTATGTAGGTCTTGTGTGTGTCTTATGTGTGTGTGTGTGTATGTCTGTATATATGTGTGTCTTGTCTTTGTATGTATGTCTTGTGTGTGTCTTATGTATGTGTCTTGTGTGTATGTCTGTATACATGTGTCTTGTGTTTGTATGTATGTCTTGTGTGTATGTCTGTATACATGTGTCTTGTGTTTGTATGTATGTCTTGTGTGTGTGTCTGTATGTGTGTATATATGTGTGTCTTGTCTTTGTATGTATGTCCTGTGTGTGTCTTATGTATGTGTCTTGTGTGTGTGTATGTCTGTATACATGTGTCTTGTCTTTGTATGTATGTCTTGTTTGTGTCTGTGTGTATGTCTGTATATATGTGTGTCTTGTCTTTGCATGTATGTTGTGTGTGTGTGTCTTTGTATGCATGTCTTGTGTGTGTGTTTGTATGTATGTTTTGTGTGTGTGTGTGTGTGTGTGTCTTTGTATGTATGTCTTGTGTGTGTGTGTGTCTTTGTATGTATGTCTTGTGTGTGTGTGTGTCTTTGTATGTATGTCTTGTGTGTGTGTGTGTCTTTGTATGTATGTCTTGTGTGTGTGTGTGTCTTTGTATGTATGTCTTGTGTGTGTGTGTGTCTTTGTATGTATGTCTTGTGTGTGTGTGTGTGTGTCTTTGTATGTATGTCTTGTGTGTGTCTTTGTATGTATGTCTTGTGTGTGTGTGTCTTTGTATGTATGTCTTGTGTGTGTGTGTCTTTGTATGTATGTCTTGTGTGTGTGTGTCTTTGTATGTATGTATTATGTGTGTGTGTCTTTGTATGTATGTCTTTGTCTGTCTGTATATATGTGTGTATGTATGTGTCGTGTGTGTGTCTGTCTGTATATATGTGTGTATGTATGTGTGTCTGTTTCTTGTGTCTGTCTGTATGTGTATGTGTCTTTGTATGTATGTCTTTGTGTGTGTGTGTGTGTGTGTGCCTGTATGTCTGTATGTGTGTCTGTATGTCTGTATGTATGTGTGCCAGTCTGTTATAGTGGGATACCTAGCTCAGCCTTCCTACTGGGCATTGCTATAAGGAAGGTTAAAAAAAGGGGGGAAAAAGGTGGGGAGGGGAATTGAGGAGGGAGAAGAGGGGAGCTGACGCACAGATGAGAAATCATATTATGCGCAAACAGAGAAGTCGTCTGAATATCACCGAAAGAGGAGACCTTCGTTTGTTCCTTACAACCTCAAGGATCTCATTAATCACTAGTAAAGGTAATTTCAATTTACTTTATTGTTTTCTCATTAAACTTTTTATAAAGTTAAAAACATTATAAACATGCATTAATTGCAAATAAAAAGATAAATGTACGTACATTTATTTTTTTAAAAACACCCTCCTTTCGAAAAAAATATTCCGCACTTGCGCGAAAACTGGTGGGCGGTAAGGACATTTTTTCAACCAAAAAGATGCATTAGTGGGCGGTAGTTAGAAAAAGGTTGACTACCACTGGTCTACGCTATTCATGGTTAGGAATTCAAAGTGATTTTTACACAAAAATACCCAAACTGGGAGCATATGTGACTAGGAAAAAAATTTTCTAGTTCAGCTATTTTTGTCTTAAATTGGAAATTCACACTAATTCCTGACAATTTTCAGTTTATTAAAAAAAACCAAGAAAAAAAAACCCTGCAAATTTCCATTTTATTTTGAAGTTCCTATGCTGGAAGGAATACAGATGCAACAAGTTTATACCAGGGCTGTGACGTCTGATTTGTGGAATAAGAAGCATTTTTTTTTTATTTAACTAAAAAGTACAAAAGTAAGTATATTCTTGTGTATATCCCACAACATTAGATATGCTATACAGGTTTAGGCATATATTTGCTGGAAAAGTCGAATCTCCAAAAAATGCAACATTTAGGAATAGGCTAAGCCTGCAGGACTCATATAGGCTTACGATTTTGGCCTTGGCTAGGCAAAAGATGCAAACAAACAGTTTCATATGAAATTATAAATGTTGGGGGGCGGAGCCAAGCAGCCAAGCTGAGCGGTCGCACAGGAGAAGAGCTCCGCGCAAAACCGCTCAAATCCAGCCAGAATTGGGGCAAAAGCCTACAAAACGACGCTTAACTGACACCGAATAGGTAGCCCTAGACTGCGGGATTTAAACCATAGTCTCCTGACCGCGACCGGCGGCTCCTATCCGGGGATTGACCTGAGGCCTACCTGAGGCCTACTCAGCCACAGCAGGGGAGGCGGCCGATCCCTACGCTGACTGCAACCCACTAATCTGGAGGTCTCCCCGGGACACTCTCTCCCTCCCCCCCCCCTGCCGGTGAGGGATATCCCGGTAACCGAAGCCTGCAACAAAGAGCAAAGCGACAACAGTGCCTGTCCCACACTGCCGACACAGCACTGACTGCCATGGATGTCACCGCGTGTAACCCGCTGCCGCCCCTTGAAGAAAGGCTGGATCGCCTATTTGCCGCCTTTTGGGCAAAAATATATCACCGGGGGAGCACCAACGGGGAGACTACACCAGCAGTGACCCAAAGAGAGGATGTACTGAGACCTGAGGCTCCCGACCGGAACTCTGGTGAAGCTAAGAGGGCGGGAAGGTGGAAGCGGACGACCCGACGCAAACATTTCAACCACAGACCTAGACCAGCGGTGAGTCGTCCTGCCCCCCAGCAGAGCCTACCCCTTCGCAGCCCTGTAACCCTCGAGAAGGACAACACTCCCCGGACGGGGAAAACATACAAGAGACTCAAAGCGGAACCCCACCGACCGCCCACTGCGCCCCTGAGAGCTCATGCCCAAGAGACCGAACCGCCACACAAAACGACGCCCGAAACGGATCCCAGTCAGGCGCTTTCTCCGGCCATTACACTCCCTTGCAAGCAGGGAATTGGCTGAAACCGCTCCACCAGCGATGCACTGACCCTCAACCACGAGGCACAGGCAGGTCGGAGGACTGGCACATAAGTTTCACAAATCTACATGTTGGGACTCTCACTTATCATTTATCACTTATCTGTTATATGCTCATTTGTTTCACAGTCGAGCTCAGCACTAACCACTATTAGCCTGATGCACTTGCCTAACGCTTTTCTCGTTTCTTGACTCTTGTGTTACCTTAAACTGTTAGCTTACTATGTACTCATGTGTCACTAGATATCTGTCTATCATAACTTAGTTTGTTACCAACCGGATCTTATGGTCCATAGCTTGTATTCTCACCTAAAGTTTAGCAACAAAAATATAAAAATGAGACATTGCACTTCTGGAAATGTAATCTAATTTTGCGAATTGATGTATCAACCTTATACTGTAAATCACTCAAACGTTTCCTCCAATTTCTCTTCTGTACCCCATATTATATGCCTCTAATAAAAGAAAGATTGACAAAAAAAAAAAAAAAGAAATTATAAATGTTATTTTACTTACTGTATCTGGTTATGGGATAGGTTATTTTATTGTATAATAAGATGGTCAGAGTTTAAACAAAACATAAACAAACATTTGCCAATACAGGGCGTCATATGGCACCTATGTGTATGCCAGTCTGTTGCGTTAACATGAAATTATATGAAACTGCAAGCTGTAATGTTATCTACTAGTTCTTCAGGCATATGAAACAATAAGCAGACTAGAAGAGACAACTTATTATAGCCACCATTAATTAACCCCTTAAGGACACATGACGTGTGGCATGTCGTGATTCCCTTTTATTCCAGAAGTTTGGTCCTTAAGGGGTTAAATCTCTCTTATATGCATGCAAAGCTCGAAACACATGTGTGTAACCGAGGAAGCAATGAAAAAGTACTGAGGACATAGCGATGTGCAATAAACAATTACTATATTATAGCTTGTTAGAACTAGTGACCCTTTAGTTGTCCTTTGCGTTGCTTCAGTTATCAGCTGCCAGGGCACACTAAATGCAAGCACACCACAGCAAACTTGTTTCCCTGGATGCCCTCATAGCTACCCTCATAGTCACAGACTCAAACTGGAGTCAGCACAGTAGGCCATTTGATTGTGCTAAATCTCCTGCCCAGGTCTCTTCCCAGATTAAGTCTGTGATTTACACTGGTAACCAGCCTACCTGAAATGTGACATATTCGCAAAGGCTGTGTATGTCACAAAAACAGAACAGAAATAACTTTTTTTTTTGTTGCAATTCACTTTTTATGTGCAAGAGATAACAAGCATACTTGTAATGCCACAACTGCAGTTCCAGGCTATTTGAGTACAAGCATAGTTAAACAGTTACGTGGCATTTAAAGAAAAAGCACAATTTTATAGAGTTTATAATGCAAGCTGAGTATAAGCTAAGTACCGTATATACTCGAGTATAAGCCGAGTTTTTCAGCCCATTTTTTGGGCTGAAAAACCCCAACTCGGCTTATACTCGAGTCAAGGTCTGTATTATGGCAATTTGCATTGCCATAATACAGACCGGGGGAGAGGGGGGCTGGCAGAGCTGTACTTACCTGTTCTGCAGCTCCTGTCAGCTCTCTCCTCCTCCGCGCCGTCCATTCAGCACCTCGGTCAGCTCCCAGTGTAAATCTCGCGAGAGCCGCGGCTCTCGCGAGACTTACAGTGTGAGCTGATAGAAGGAGCTGCACGGACGGCGCAGAGGAGGAGAGAGCTGACAGGAGCTGCAGGAGAGGTAAGTACAGCTCTGCCAGCCCCCCTCTCCCCCCCACTGAACTGCCACTGGACCACCAGGGAAGGAGAGCCCCCCTCCCTGCCATATATCAAGCAGGGAGGGGGGACGAAAAAAAAATAAAATAAGAAATAATAATAAAAAAAAAATAATAATAATAAAAAAAAATAATAAAAAAAAAGGGGGTATAAGGACCACTGTGGGAGGGGGGGGGGTATAAGGACCACTGTGGGAGGGGGGGGGGGTATAAGGACCACTATGGGAGGGAGGGGGTGGGATAAGGACCACTATGGGAGGGAGGGGGGGTATAAGGACCGCTATGGGAGGGAGGGGGGGGGGGGATAAGGACCACTATTGGAGGGAGGGGGTGGGATAAGGACCGCTATGGGAGGGAGGGGGGGGTATAAGGACCGCTATGGGAGGGAGGGGGGGGATAAGGACCACTATGGGAGGGAGGGGGGGATAAGGACCACTATGGGAGGGAGGGGGGGGATAAGGACCACTATGGGAGGGAGGGGGGGGATAAGGACCACTATGGGAGGGAGGGGGGGGGATAAGGACCACTATGGGAGGGAAGGGGGGGATAAGGACCACTATGGGAGGGAAGGGGGGATAAGGACCACTATGGAAGGGAGGGGGGGATAAGGACCACTATGGGAGGGAGGGGGGGAGAAAAGGAACACTATGGGAGGGAGGGGGGGATAAGGACCACTATGGGAGGAAGGGAGGGGGGGATAAGGACCACTATGGGAGGGAGGGGGATAAGGACCACTATGGGAGGGAGGGGGATAAGGACCACTATGGGAGGGAGGGGGATAAGGACCACTATGGGAGGGAGGGGGGGGATAAGGACCACTAGGGGAGGGAGGGGGGGATAAGGACCACTAGGGGAGGGAGGGGGGGATAAGGACCACTAGGGGAGGGAGGGGGGGATAAGGACCACTAGGGGAGGGGAGGGGGAAGTAAGGACCACTAGGGGAGGGGAGGGGGAAGTAAGGACCACTAGGGGAGGGGTGAGTCAGGACCACTGGGGGAGGGGGGTGAAGGAACACGGGGGTGAGGAGGTAAGGACCACTGAGGGAGGAGGAGGGGAGGTCAGGACATATGGGGGGGGCAAATATCCTTGCACCGGCCCTGCACACACTGCATTCATACACTGCATTCATACACACACTGCACTCATACACACACACTGCATTCATACACACACACTGCATTCATACACACACACGCTGCACTCATACACACACACGCTGCACTCATACACACACACGCTGCACTCATACAGACACGCTGCACTCATACAGACACGCTGCACTCATACAGACACGCTGCACTCATACAGACACGCTGCACTCATACAGACACGCTGCACTCATACGCACACACGCTGCACTCATACGCACACACGCTGCACTCATACGCACACACTGCACTCATACGCACACACTGCATTCATTATACACACACTGTAAATAAATATTCAATTAATATATTTTTTTTAGGATCTAATTTTATTTAGAAATTTACCAGTAGCTGCTGCATTTCCCACCCTAGTCTTATACTCGAGTCAATAAGTTTTCCCAGTTTTTTGGGGAAAAATTAGGGGCCTCGGCTTATATTCGGGTCGGCTTATACTCGAGTATATACGGTAAGTATGTCTAATGTGGTGGGTCATGTTAAGGACCGCAAGCTTGAGACATTAAACATATGTTGCTTCTTGGATATGTAAGAGTTGGCTTTACAAGGAGGTCAGGTTCGCTTAATTATACAAGAATAAACAATGAGAACATATTGAACAGAAACTAAGTATAAGTATTCAGTCTAGCTATACTATACTGTTCACTAAGTGCTGCTGCTGGATTGTGGAAGATTGACAGGGTGAAACTGGGGATTAAGCGCGATTTGCAGAAAATGGATTAGATGAAGGGCTCTATGCACATGTGTACAGGCTTGTGAACGATGCCATTGTATGCTGAAAGAATAAAGCCACTAAACCATGTAAAGATCGGGTGTACATTTCTGACCTCTATGTTGGTTGCCAGAGGGAGGACACATAGAATGCAAATTAAAATTAAAACTGGGGTCATGTTAAGATCAAGACCGGAGTAATAAAATGAAAAGTAAGTGATTAGCCTGGATGTATGCTCTGGCCGGGTGAAAACAGTTCTCTCAACCGACGCCCGTGATGATCAGGCTGGGTGCAGGCCTGTGCAGCAGGGTCTGTTCATCTCCCGTGTCGCCGTGCCATAACAGCCTCGGGTGTTGCCAGGACCCAGTTCCTCACGTCCACGAGCCACCTTTGCTGTCCTTGGAGGAAGGTTTCGGAGTCTCGGGCGATGGTTTCGCAGCCTGGAGCGTGGACTGCGGGTGGTGCTGTGGACCCTCTGGGTCTTCCGCTCAGGAGGGAGGCATCGGGCCGGAGCTCTTTCCAGAGGTTGTGCCATGGGTGCAGGCATTGTAGGTGGCTTTTGCCGATTCTCCCATTCGCTCCAATACTGCTGGCACATAGTGTTGAATCTCTGCTGGAAGTCTGCTTCCCAGTCGCAGAGTTGCAGGCAGGTTTGTGTAGTATTGCCATCGGCTGTTTTGGGGGACCGCGTGTAGGCTGCTTTCACTGGTGTCGCTCAGGAGCGTTCTAGAGGTAAGTACCCGCTTGTTGAGGGGGGGGGGGGAGGGGAGGGAGGGGAGTACGAGGCTCAGACTATCCACAAGGGTAAAAGCCTGTGTCACCCCGGACGTGGAGATCGGCCGCTTCTCCCGGGCAGCACCAGGCCGCTTTAGGTCTTTAGGTTGTAGGCCGCAGCTGCTGCTTGTAACAATGGTGGGTTTATAGTCCACTGCTAGGTCACTCCAGTGATGCGGGATAAGGTTAGTCTTATGCAGATTGTCTGTGTTGGGGTATTGTCCCCCTTTGAAAACACTTTTAAGTTGAATTTTGTCAGGAGCTCAATCTTCCTGCGACCTTTCAGGATGGCGTCCAAGCCCCGCACCCCCAGAAATAACTTTTTATTAATACATTTAAAAGTAAATTGGCTACCACAATGTACAGTGGAACAGAGTGCTGTCCTATTGAACTATACTGCCATTATTTTTGTAGCTGGGTACAATTTTGATGGTGTGATACAAGTCAACTGGCCGGGTTATTCACTAAAGTGAGAACTGCTGGAAAAAAAAGGAAATTAAAAAGGAAACTTTGGTACCAGGAAAACAAACACGTTTTTCTGTCGCTATAGCTTCACCCTCTGTCAAGGCCAAGCCCCCCTTGTGGAGCAGAAGGGGTTAATGTCCCTCTGTGTTGGCTCGGCTCTGCCCACGCTCTTCCTCCACCGAAGTCAGCCGGCGGGGGAGACCTAATGCGCATGTGTGACAATGGCCAGGCTCGCATTAGAATTTCCCCATAGGAAAGCATTATTTAATGCTTTCCTGTGGGGATTCCAGTAACAGTGGAAGTCCTCATGCAGAGCGTGAGGACGTCCAGAGTCGTTTAGGGGACTAAGTCACCTATCCACACGGAAGACAGAAACTAAAGGAGGAGTTAACCCTAGCAGGTAATTATTGTAGTTTATAAAAACTGCAATTATTACCACTCTAGGGTTAAGGGTGATGGGAGTTTGCACCCAGATCACTTCAATGAGCTGAAGTAGTCTGGGTGCCTATAGTGTCCCTTTAAAAACGTAGGCCAAGTTAGCGGAATTAGAAACCTCTCCAAATCAATTCTCTTTTCAGTTAGGCTTAAAGGATCACTATAGTGCCAGGAAAACAAACTTGTTTTCCTGACACTATATACTCCTTAGGACCCCTCTCTCAGGGTGTCAAGTTGCAACATTGGACACTGCAGAGGTATTTGAATGTCCTCAGTTAACTCTGGATTTTTTCCCCATTCTGGTCGGAGGCGGTAGGCATCAACCGGGCTCCGTTATAGGCTTTCTGTACGTCTCTGTGTGGGCTTAAATCAGCGTTTCTCCCGGAGCTAGTCTAAGATGCGCCTTTGCGCGATGGCTGCTAGCTCCGCCCCCCCTTATCTTATGTTTTAAAGAAAAATACATCAGAAATAAAGAATAGAAGAACAGATTCTGAGAAAAGAGGAAGCAATAGGAAAACGGTAAGTTCGGCTTGACAGTGCCGCTTTAAGGATATTGGCAAAAATACAACAATCCAGAAAACAAATCCCGAGGACAGAGGATCTAAATGCCACAACCCTTAATCAGTAGAGTGTCAGGGTGTGCCTCCTCCTCCCGGTAGAATGAGCCTCAGGTGTAAAACTGCATGTGTCACTTTGTTGAAAATTGGTTTAGACATTGCTCCTGAAAGTTTCTCGTTTCACACTCAATTATTTGGCACCGGCATCAACTTCAGTATGTGATCATGTATTCATAATCTGTATTCACAAAAATATTCATAGACTTCTATATGGCATTTCTCTGAGAAATATCACATAGTACCTGGTTCTGTCCTTAAAGCGACACTATAGTCGGCAGAACAACTACAGCTTAATGTAGCTGTTCTGGTGAGTATAATAGCTCCCTTCAAGCATTTTCATGTAAACACTGCCTTTTCAGTCCCTACTTTGTCTTAAGTTTTAAAGACAACTAGAGCAGATGGGAATGAATGACAGATCCTGACAGAGGAAGAGAAGAGGAAGCTATTAGGGAAAGGTAAGTTCGGCATGACAGTGTTGCTTTAATAGTGCATAGGAAAATAGGGCGCATAAATCAAAGCAAAGAAAATGAAAGGAAAACAAAACAAAAAAAACCCTTAAGGAGAACTGTCCAATCCAATTAAGTTATCAAAACCATTTTTACTATATCAATCATTTTATCAAGTTTTGGATTTTTAAAAAATTTATTATATATGTTAAAAATACATCCATAACTTTGGTGAAAGGATACTTCATCAGTAAACTTGCACCATGGGTCAGACGGAGTTTGAAAACAGACAGTCTTTCTGATCTTCCCTGCTTCTGTAGAGACTCTAGATATAGAAGCAGGGAACGCCATAGAGACTAATTGTCAGTTTTCAAAAACTGTCTGACTAAGGATAAATGCAGATCTCATTTCAACATATACTTCATTAACACATCTATTTCCATTCAAAAACTTATGAAAGGATTGTTATATTGAAAAATAGATTTTAGGTGACAGTTGGCCTTTAACTCATCCATCACAGGTCTAACTTATGGAACTTGTTCTTGAAAGGTCTCAATGCATATGCACACTTGCATTGGGTTTTCCTCTGATGGTCCATTCATCCACTTAAAGGACCACTATAGTGACAGGAAAACAAACTCGTTTTCCTGGCACTATGTAGTCCTTAGGTCCTCCCCACCCTCATGGCCCGCCTCCCGCTGGGCTGAAGGGGTTAAAACCCCTCCCTAGGCGCTGGTGACCTCTCCTCCCCCTCCGATGTTAGCTGCCGAATGTGCATGCGCATCCAGAGCCGCGCACACATTAAAAAACACCCAAAGGAAAGCATTACTGAATGCTTTCCTATGGACGTCAGCGTCTTCTCACTGCGATTTTCACAGTGAGAATCGCGGAAGCGGCCTCTAGTGGCTGTCAGTGAGACAGCCACTAGAGGCTGGATTAACCCTAGTGTAAACATAGCAGTTTCTCTGAAACTGCTTTGTTTTTAGCTGCAGTGTTAAAACTAGAGGGGACCTGGCACCCAGACCACTTCATTGAGCTGAAGTGGTCTGGGTGCCTATAGTGGTCCTTTAACAAGCGGGGTCAGAGTAAAGGATAAATCAGTAGTGTCTCACAGGGTTATTCACTAAAGTGTAACTATTCAGGAATTGCAAGTGATTTTCACATTTTATAGCATAATACCCACATTGGAAAAATAGTCCATTATGTTTTCAGTTTGGATTTTTTGGTTGTCTAACATTTTGTCCCACTAATACACATTTTAGCCTGCTAAATTACCATCTCAGTCAAATAAAAACTAAAGTTGGCAGATAACATGTTGCTTCTTACACGTTACCACACCCAAGTCTGTGAAAATTATGAAAAAGCCTAGTCTACGAAGCATTGTTCCCAAAATCTCACACAGAATCTTTTAAATAAATCCATTATTGTTTTCTGGCTACTTTGAACATAAGCCTTTAATTACTCATATGATCAAAGAATTATGGCGTTTTAAAATAAATCCACAATATCACTGTGTGACTTTAGACTGCCAGGGAGTTTGAAGTTCTTGGGAAATATATTTACATGAACTCCATCTTCAGCACTGGCAAACTCTGCTTCAACTCCACCTTAAGCTATTGGAAGATGAAGCTGCATGTACTTGCTCTATTTTTGTACTCTTGTGCATGAAACATCTATTGCACAGTGAGCAAGAACATGCTGAGTAGAGAAAGGAATCATTAAATATCAGTGGGTGCCGGTGATTGTCTGAGTGCCTGCCCACCCCTTGCAAGTAACAGTATATTAGTCACCAGTACCCAACGCTTTTCAATGATTCCCTTCTTGCTCACAATGGTGTCCAAGCAGAAGAAGCAAAAAAGAGCACGGGCAGGCAAACACAGCTTAACCACTCAAAGAAACATTCCAAACACAAAGCAATTTTGCATTCTTTACTGTATCCTGTTTGTTTCTCTTTACAAAAAGTGGTTGTTTAACTCAGTGGAGCAGAGGCAGGCAATTGCCCAGAGCATGTGCCTTGTAAAGACTATTCAATTAACAATAGTACAGCTCACAAAAAGTCTGATTGGCCATCCATAGAAAGTCTGTGCTTGTGAAAAGGGGAAAAATGCAGTACCTGCAGATACAAATTACGTGTGTGTGAGTGTTAGTATTCTTTTTTTTTTTTTTAAAAAAAGGAGTGTTCCCTTTAAAATAAAACTTGATTTTAATAAGCCCAGGGACTCCATCGCTCAAAAGAATTTAACAGAAGAGGTGTTTTGAGGGAAGAAAATTGTTTTTAATACAGTTTAAATACATGGCTTTTATTAGATGGCTGGGTCAAAGTATTATATGGGCAGTGACACTACTCAAAGATTTAAAGGAGCACTTTTTCCCAAAAATGGGTGCATAGGCAAGTCCAGTTATTAGGATTTCATCTACAGTTTCCCAAATTTCTTACACATGGCTCAGCTATTACTAGGCAGGAACATTGCCACATCAGTACCAGGTTCATACGAAAATAGAATGTATCCTGTATATGACACCATGGCAATATGCCATAATAACATGTTGAATACATACTGAAATAAAATCTTACACAAAGCTGAGTGTCTTTTTTGGCAGCAAGATGTGCATGCCCGTGTGTGTCATATGTGTCGTTTATGCATCTATGACGGAGGTTTCTACTAAAATCTTAATGTGAAATATTTGATCTATGTATTTGTTACTAATTTGGTTATAACAATACACTGACGAAAACTGCAACTAACGTACTCATATGTTTTATATTTATGTTGCTTTAGTGAATTTCTACACAACCCACAAAATATACCCTCTATCACACAAACACATTACACGTTTTTCCTCCCCTGTGTGTTTTGCTGTGAGTTTAAAATTTTAGATTTAACTGGTCAGAATTTCTAAGGTATGTGATGTCACTATGGAACATATCCAGAATGTCATAATGCCCATGGTCATAAGCAGGAGAATTCTTCTTGGGTTTTTTTTTTTTTTTTTTAAATCAATGGAACTGCTGCAGGTGACCCAGGTAGGGTCCTCTCTTTTGATTTCATATAAATTAAGTAAATCACTGCTTGTATATCTCATTTAAATAGGGGGGGAGGGGGGGACGGGACTTTAACTGTATCTACAGAGTGCAGTTTAACCGCTTCATGTAAAGAGTTTAAAGATGCATTGACTTACAGAGTTAAAGAGACAGTTTAGGCACCAAAAAACATAATGTAAATTAAGTTGTCATGGTGCCAGGAAGCCCCCAGGCCAGACGCACTCTTTCATGGAGGGCTTAAACCTTTCTCGAGCGGTTGCCCCCGGCACTGTCCTTAACTGCCCCCAGGCGGCATCCAGAGTGAACCTGGGGTCCTCCTGGCACCATAACAACTTTATTTAGATGAAGTTATCATGGTGCCCGGAGTGTTCCTTTATAGTTAAGCCTAAAAGGCTACTTTGGGCCCATTGGCAGAGCTGGTTAGCCCCCTGTGTCTGCTGGCAGGAGGCTCACACGGGAGGACAGGTACCTGGAGGAGGCGGTGAGGCCGGCTGTCAGTGAGACGAGCTCCTGCTCCTCCGCTTGATCTCGCTGTTGTGCAGCTTCTCCTCGATCTTCCTCTCGTGCCCGGCCGGGACATGGCGGTTCCCGTTCAGCTCGATCTCTCTCTTGGTTCTCCCCTTGCCCCCGGCCCCGCAGCCGTACTCCTGCAGGTTGTAATATTCATATCGGTCGTAGTGGTCGCGCTCGAAGTCCGCCAGGCTCTCCAGGTCGGTCGACATGATCCGCAGTTGGGGCTTGGTCTCTCGATCTGTCCTGACAGCTGGCTTCTGTTTTCAAAAACAACGAGCACGTGACAGCAACGGCGCTCTGTCATTGGACGGCTGGGACACGCGTGGGACGTGGACCGAGTTTGCGTGTCAAGCCTCGCTTTAGTGTGGGGGGCTCTGTAGTTATAACTGTGTCATAATCCACATTATTGTAGGAAAAATATACACAGCATTGTGACCGTAATGTGACTAAGGGGTGACAAACTGCCCAGCCTAGTGACCGAGACCTCTGCTTTATTTTGTGTTCATATTACTCTGTGAAATATAATATTAACCCCTTAAGGACTGAGCCAAATGTACAAGTTGTGATCAAAACAAAACCTGGCATTTGCGCTATATGTCTGTCCAACCGTAATTCACCTCTTTCATATTAAATGCACCCCTCCTTATTATATATCATTTTATTCAGGGGAAACAGGGCTTTCATTTAACATCAAATATTAAGCTATGAAACATAATTTAATATGAATAAAATATTTAAAAATGCGAGAAAATTAAAATAAAAGTGTTTCGGGGGGCCGGGCCGGGCCGCCGAAAAGAGCGGTCGCAGGGAAGATCAGCTCCCGCAATCAAAGACCCTATGAGCCTGTCAATTAGAGTTTACCCACCTACCTTACCTATCACTGCGACCCTCGATGGAAGAGGGCTGCCGGAACCGGGGAGAGGCTTGCTCCCTGAGTTTTAGTCCCCCGGAGGGGAGATCTCAGCCACAACGG
This sequence comes from Pelobates fuscus, assembly GCF_036172605.1. Taxonomy (NCBI): domain Eukaryota; kingdom Metazoa; phylum Chordata; class Amphibia; order Anura; family Pelobatidae; genus Pelobates; species Pelobates fuscus. The sequence continues at coordinate 271,267,734 of NC_086317.1, read as the reverse complement.
ACGGGAGCTTTCTTGGCGGTGAGTGGAGTGGACGGCCGTCGCTCCGCTATCCCGCTTTCCGGTGCCCGACAGACACGCTGCACTGGCGCGGACCCGGCCCCGGTCCCCCCCCCATGGGCCGGGGTGGGTGATCCCGACCCCCAACCCAGGGCCGCACCCGGAGACCACGCTGTACCCGGCGGCGGAGAGGGCCCAAAGCCTGAATCTAAGATGGCGGAAGCAGTGTGTGAGGGCGTCGACTCACGGAGCCTGACGCAGACCACTGATCCCTGCCGGACACCTAACAGTGAGTAAGCAGTGAGTGACCCTCGAGAGACACCTACCCCAAGTGGCAGATGGGAGGAAGGGGGGGGGGAGATGTACAGCGAATAGAGGCACCACAACTACCGGCACCATGCGCCGAGCTACCACCTCTTTTGTCACAGCCTTGGGGCCAAGCCCTAGACAAAACTCTGCGTCCCCCCCCAGCCACTTAACCCCTTAAGGACCAAACTTCTGCAATAAAAGGGAATCATGAGATGTCACACATGTCCCAAGACCAGCCACAGCAGGATAAACAGCAAGTCAATGAAAAACCCATAAAAGAAGCACAACGAGATGCAGCCCACAGCCCCACTCACGCAAGCAATTGTCACTGCAAGATGGAATGACAGAGCACTATCTACCACCTGCATACCAACCACCCGGAGCATACCCAGGTTACGGCAGCTTACCGGCTCAATCTTAAGGACTTCCCTATGCCAGACCGAGTCCCTGAGGCCATATCTACCGACACCAGCGGTCATGGACTGGCTAAGAGACACTCGGAGACACTATCCGCACTTTCATCACCACAGTGTTTATGTCTCCCATGCTATGCTGGGGTTACTGAGCACTCGAGGACTGATATTGCTGGCTTCTGACGACCTCTGCCAAACCCTCATGCAATAAACATGTCTTCTCACATGCACACAACCTGGGGGGTCACGCTTGCACCAAAATGCCTACACGAGGTCCTACACAGGCACACGACACAGCACAAGCCTTGACCACTCGTCGCTATGCACACACGGGGGTTCTTGTCTCTGATGGCCTGGGGTGACAAACTTAAAACACTGACTCACTCCACCGATTGCACCAGACTCAAAGAAACGACACATACTCGACTGCTCTTCATGACATGCTTTTAATAATAGATGTTTGCATAACAAGTGCACATCTCACTCTTACTTAAGCTTTGAAGACACAACTACCTACACTTGTATATCCTATAAAATTTGTGCACGTCAATCATTTGCCTCAAATGTCAATCGAGATGTACGCCTGAGGACTGCCTTTGGGGCACCTCATGCCTGCTTGTATTTTTCTTTTGCACAGCAAAAATAAAGAATTAAAAAAAAAAAGTGTTTATTTCTAACTGTGATGTCATAATACTGTTTGCTTTTACTGCAATAAAATAAACGTATTTCTATTCAGCGATGTCTCACGTGTAAAACAGTACCCCCTATGTACAGGATTTATGGTGTTTTGGGAAGCTACGGGGTCAAATATAGCATGTAACATTTTTCAGTTTTTTCACATTGAAATTCGCCAGATTGGTTACATTACCTAGAGAAAAATGAGTTTGTACAGTTTGTAACTTGTATAAATTCTGTGACTGTACTTCCATTAAACAGACTACCGTATTTTTCGCTCCATAAGACGCACCTCAGCATAAGACGCACCTAGTTTTTAGAGGAAGAAACCCAGAAAACAATATATTCTGAACAAACTGTCCCATAGTGTTTCTTACTATGGGACAGTTTGTTCAGAATATTTTTTTTTCTCCCCTATCCCCTGTCTTCACCCCCCTCCCCATAGTCTTCATCCACCCCCTCCCCATAGTCTTCATCCACCCCCTCCCCATAGTCTTCATCCACCCCCTCCCCATAGTCTTCATCCCCCCTCCCCTCCCCATAGTCTTCATCCCCCCTCCCCTCCCCATAGTCTTCACCCCCCTCCCCTCCCCATAGTCTTCACCCCCCCTCCCCTCCCCATAGTCTTCATCCACCTCCTCCCCATAGTCTTCATCCACCCCCTCCCCATAGTCTTCATCCCCCCTCCCCATAGTCTTCATCCACCCCCTCCTCATAGTCTTCATCCACCCCCTCCCCATAGTCTTCATCCACCCCCTCCCCATAGTCTTCATCCCCCCTCCCCTCCCCATAGTCTTCATCCCCCTCCCCTCCCCATAGTCTTCATCCCCCCTCCCCATAGTTTTCATCCCCCCTCCCCTCCCCATAGTCTTCATCCCCCCTCCCCTCCCCATAGTCTTCATCCCCCCTCCCCTCCCCTCCCCTCCCCATAGTCTTCATCCCCCCTCCCCTCAGGGCCGGCGCTACCATAAGGCGGCCCAGGCGGCCGCCTTAGGGCGCACCGGCCATGGGGGCGCAAAATCAGGCTGACCAGAAGGAGGGAAGCGCACTGCGCTCCCCTCCAACCGACGACCTGTTGTAGCGTGGCCGAGCGCCCGGTTCTGCGGGCGCGCGAGGGAGCACTCTCCCATGTGTGCTTCCTCTTCAGCTCCCTCGCGCGCCGTATACTGATACCGGAGCCGGAAGATGACGTCATCTTCCGGCGCCGGCATCCCTACGCGGTGCGCGAGGGAGCTGAAGAGGAAGCACACATGGGAGAGTGCTCCCTCGCGCCCGCCCGGGAGCCAGCCAGCCAGCCACCAAGGGAGCCAGCCAGCCAGCCACCAAGGGAGCCAGGGAGCCAGCCACCAAGGGAGCCAGGGAGCCAGCCAGCCACCAAGGGAGCCAGCCAGCCAGCCACCAAGGGAGCCAGGGAGCCAGCCAAGGAGCCCAGGAGCCCAGCAGCACCACTGGACCCCAGGGAATCCCTTCAGCACTCCAAAAAGGTAAGGAGGCTGGGGGATTAAATAAAAAAAAAAACATGTGTTAGTGTGAGTGTTAGTGTGTGTGTCTGCTAGTGAGCGTCAGTGTGTGTGTCTGCTAGTGAGCGTCAGTGTGTGTGTCTGCTAGTGAGCGTCAGTGTGTGTGTCTGCTAGTGAGCATCAGTGTGTGTGTCTGCTAGTGAGTGTCAGTGAGTGTGTCTGCTAGTGAGCGTCAGTGAGTGTGTCTGCTAGTGAGCGTCAGTGAGTGTGTCTGCTAGTGAGCGTCAGTGAGTGTGTCTGCTAGTGAGCGTCAGTGTGTGTGTCTGCTAGTGAGCGTCAGTGTGTGTGTCTGCTAGTGAGCGTCAGTGTGTGTGTCTGCTAGTGAGCGTCAGTGTGTGTGTCTGCTAGTGAGTGTCAGTGAGTGTGTCTGCTAGTGAGCGTCATTGTGTGTGTCTGCTAGTGAGCGTCAGTGAGTGTGTCTGCTAGTGAGTGTGAGTGTGTGCGTCTGCTAGTGAGTGTGAGTGTGTGCGTCTGCTAGTGAGTGTGAGTGTGTGCGTCTGCTAGTGAGTGTGAGTGTGTGCGTCTGCTAGTGAGTGTGAGTGTGTGCGTCTGCTAGTGAGTGTCAGTGAGTGTGTCTGCTAGTGTCAGTGAGTGTGTCTGCTAGTGTCAGTGAGTGTGTCTGCTAGTGTCAGTGAGTGTGTCTGCTAGTGTCAGTGAGTGTGTCTGCTAGTGTCAGTGAGTGTGTCTGCTAGTGTCAGTGAGTGTGTCTGCTAGTGTCAGTGAGTGTGTCTGCTAGTGAGTGTGAGTGTGTGTGTCTGCTAGTGAGTGTCTGTGTGTCTGCTAGTGTGTCAGTGAGTGTGTCTGCTAGTGAGTGTCAGTGATTGTGTTACTGTGTGTCTCTTACTGAGTGTGTTTGTGTGTGTATTAGTGAGTCTGTTTGATGTCTGTTAGTGAGTGTGTGTTTGTCAGTGAGTGTGTATGTCTGTCTGTCGCTGAGTGTGTCTGTCAGTAAATGTGTGTCCGTTAGCTGGTGTGTATGCATCTGTTCGTGAGAGTGTGTGTGTGTCTTCAGCACTTACCTTTCTCCCTTGGCGCTGGGGATTCCTCCGCCTCTCAGCTCCGAATGCCCTTGCCGTGCACGCATTCAAACCGCCCATAGGAAAGCATTACTCAATGCTTTCCTATGGACGTTCAGTGTTTTAGAATAGCGGAAGCTCCTCTAGTGGCTGTCAGTGAGACATCCACTAGAGGCTGGATTAACCCTCGGTGAAACATAGCAGTTTCTCGGAAACTGCTATGTTTTCAGCTGCAGGGTTAAAACTAGAGGGACCTGACACCCAGACCACTTCATTGAGCTGATGTGATCTGGGTGTCTGTAGTGGTCCTTTAAGTGTGTGTGCATCTGCATGCACTGGCGTACATACCGCGGTCGCAGGGGTCACGGCCCTGCAACCCCTGCGACCAGGTGCCCGCCGCCATGTGTTGCGGCCCCGGCCCGCGCAAAGTAAGCGCGAGAGGGGGGGGGAGCACGGATCAATTTGCGCACTGGGGCCCCATGGGTCATGTGCACGCCACTGCACCTACCCTGGTGTCTGCCGCAGGCTGTGTGGAGGGGGCGAGGATATGAATGACATCATATCCCTGCTCCCTGTGTACCACACAGCGCGGCTGGCGGCCAGTGATGGGGCTGGGCTGCAGGACAGGACTCCAAGGAGCCAGACAGCATGCATCCAGGGGACAAGATTGAACTGATGTAAGTATGTAATTGTGTATGTCTCTGTATGTATGTATGTCTCTGTATGTATGTATGTATGTATGTAGGCCTCTGTATGCCTGTATGGCTTTGTATGTATGTTTCTGTATGCCTGTATGTCTCTGTATACCTGTATGCCTGTACAAAATGTATGTGTCTGTATGTTTCTGTATGCCTGTATGTCTCTGTATGTACAAATGTATGTGTCCGTATGCCTGTATGTCTCTGTATGTACAAATGTATGTGTCTGTATGCCTGTATGTCTCTGTATGTACAAATGTATGTGTCTGTATGCCTGTATGTCTCTGTATGTACAAATGTATGTATCTGTATGCCTGTATGTCTTTGTACGTATGTGTCTGTATGCCTGTATGTCTCTGTATACCTGTATATATGTATGTGTCTGTATGACGGTATGTCTCTGTATGCGTGTATGTCTTTGTATGCCTGTATGTCTCTGTATGTATGTATGTGTCTGTATGCCTGGATGTCTCTGTATGTATGTTTCTGTATGTCTATGTATGTATGTATGTGTCTGTATGCCTGGATGTCTCTGTATGTATGTTTCTGTATGTCTATGTATGTATGTATGTGTCTGTATGACGGTATGCCTCTGTATGTATGTCTTTATATGCATGTATGTCTCTGTCTGTGTCTGTATGTCTCTGTATGATTATTTCTGTGTTTGTATGAACCTTATTTTAAACGAGGGTGGGGGGCACCAAAATGCCTCTTCGCCTGTGTAACTAAAAATCCTAGCACCGGTCCTGCCTCCCCTCCCCTCCCCATAGTCTTCTCTTCTCTCCCATACTGCCCCCTCCCCTTGTCCCATAATTACTTACCTGTCTTGTAGCGTTTCTCGGCAGCACAGGGCGCACCGCGGTACTGGAACTTGAATTTACTTACCTGTCTTGAATTTACAGGTAAGTCTGGAACTTGAATTTACTTACCTGTCTTGTAGCGTTTCTCGGCAGCACAGGGCGCACCGCGGTACTGGAACTTGAATTTCAGTTAGTGTTTATTTCTAACTGTGATGTCATAATACTGTTTGCTTTTACTGCAATAAAATAAACATATTTCTATTCAGCGATGTCTCACGTGTAAAACAGTACCCCCTATGTACAGGATTTATGGTGTTTTGGGAAGTTACGGGGTCAAATATAGCATGTAACATTTTTCAGTTTTTTCACATTGAAATTCGCCAGATTGGTTACATTACCTAGAGAAAAATGAGTTTGTACAGTTTGTAACTTGTATAAATTCTGTGACTGTACTTCCATTAAACAGACTACCGTATTTTTCGCTCCATAAGACGCACCTCAGCATAAGACGCACCTAGTTTTTAGAGGAAGAAACCCAGAAAACAATATATTCTGAACAAACTGTCCCATAGTGTTTCTTACTATGGGACAGTTTGTTCAGAATATTTTTTTTTCTCCCCTATCCCCTGTCTTCACCCCCCTCCCCATAGTCTTCATCCACCCCCTCCCCATAGTCTTCATCCACCCCCTCCCCATAGTCTTCATCCACCCCCTCCCCATAGTCTTCATCCCCCCTCCCCATAGTCTTCATCCCCCCTCCCCTCCCCATAGTCTTCTCTTCTCTCCCATACTGCCCCCCTCCCCTTGTCCCATAATTACTTACCTGTCTTGTAGCGTTTCTCGGCAGCACAGGGCACACCGCGGTACTGGAACTTGAATTTCATGTTCCGGTTTCCGGCGGGACTGAAAGGAAGTGCGCACACTGAGCTGAGTGCGCACTTCCTTTCAGTCCCGCCGGAAACCGGAACATGAAATCCAAGTTCCAGTACCGCGGTGCGCCCTGTGCTGCCGAGAAACGCTACAAGACAGGTAAGTAAAGCTTCATATTCGCTCCATAAGACGCACAGACATTTCCCCTCACTTTTGAGGGGAAAAAAAGTGCGTCTTATGGAGCGAAAAATACGGTAGTTCCCAGCATTAAGCCTTGGCTCATGTGTGGGGGGAATTGCTATACTGCTCTTTGGATTATTATACTCTCTTGGAGGAGAGGTCTTCTCACTGGGAGCTGGATCCAGGTGTTGGTCCAGGGTGGGAAGGGACGGCGAGACCCCAGCCAAGTTGCAGCGGCTAAAGGGGGGTCAAAGTGGTTATGGTGTCTGGTGCTGTGCTTATAGTACTCAGTGAGCACTAGGAAGCGCGACTGGCGGAGGTACCCAGTCGGGATGCTAGGCTGTCCACAACACTCACTTTGACAGGGTGCGTGCTTCTCATTGGTGATGACAAAACACACGCTATCTGGCCCCGCCCCCTTCTCAGTGGGCTGCTGTGATAAAAAAATGCCCGTGAAGAATTTTGTCCCCAGTCCGGCCTTGACTCCCACCTCTAATGCTCACCTTCAAGACTTCTCAAGGTCTGCACCGTTCCTGTGGAACTCCCCTCCCTTCTTTGTTAGACTTTCACCCAGTCTCCAGTCCTTCAAAAAATAATTGAAAACTCACTTCTTCAGGAGAGCCCTGATTCCTTTCCTGCAACACTCAAGCCCTCAATTAATACTATTCTAGCAACCTTAGTTTTCTACTCTCTGACACCCTGTAACATAAAATATATATAGCTCTGTATGTCTAGGGGAATATTCACTAAGCATTGCACAGGTAAAAAATTTATTTTCCATCACCAGCTAACGTTTCAACTACTGACCACTAACAGGTCAACTCATCAGCTGTATATTGTATTCCATTGCATTTCCGCATCAGAGGGGGAAGGTTTAGTGCGTAAGTCGAGTCTAAGTTGTTTGGAATGTGAACGCCTAAGTACTTAATGGACCTTGGCGCCCAGGTGAACTTGAATTTAGTCTGTAATATTGTGTCAAGGGTTTTTGTGGTGTGGATTGGTAGAAGGTCGCATTTAGTTAGGTTTGCCTGAAAGTTGGAGACTTTACCATTTCCGCCAGTAAATATGGCAACGTCGAGATCGGGTTTGAGATTGTGAATAATAGGCAAAAGCCGTGACTTTGTATTCTTGTTTGTTGATTTTGGAAGCCCTGGATATTTTTATTGTCCCTAATTCCCTGAAGGAATGGTTCCAAGACTAGGATAAAAAGAATAGGAGAGAGAGGGCACCCCTGTCTTGTTCCATTCGTGATGGCTACCGGCTGTGATAGCTGGCCGTTAATCTTCAACCTAGCTGTTGGTGTGGAGTATATGGCGTTCAACCACTCAAGCCAGCGTGGGCCAAAGCCTAAATGCTGCAATGTGTGTTTTAGTAGTGCCCAGCTAACCCTATCAAAGGCTTTCTCTGCATCGATGGCCAGTAGGATGCTATTGATTTTGCGCGATTGAGCCCAGTGTATAAGGTTAATGATTTTTGTGGTGTTGTTTTTGGCTTCCCTACATGGAACAAAACCCGCCTGGTCTTGGTGAATAAGACCTGGTAATAGAGGTTTCAGTCTTGTGGCCATGATTTTTGTGAGAATTTTGAGGTCCGCGTTTATCAGTTGCCACATGATGTAAGATCTTTTCCCGGTTTAGGTATCAAAGTAATGGTCGCCTCTAATGCAGATCTGGGTATGTGTCACGACTAACTATGTGGTCCAGCACGCAGAAACTATGTAAATATATACATAAGTAAGAAAAGGAAAATAACAGGATAGAGCGTAAACCGGACCTTAGAATGGCCGGACTAATACGCTAGAGACAGAGAATGGTCAAAGGGAAAGCCGAGGTCAAGGAAGCCAGAAAATACTCAATACCGATAAAACAAGCCAAGTCAGGGAAACCAGAGATCAGAATAATCAGGGAAACGCCAAGGATCAGGATACCAGGAAATCAGAAACACGGAAATAGCACTCTCGGGAAACCAGGAAACTGAAACCACGACAGGGCAAAGTTCTGGGAAAAGCTAGGGGTTTAAATACCCCTCTCTAAGCTATGATTGGTCAGAGGGCGACCTCTGACCCCAAAACGTGCATGTGCGTTGACGTCGTGACGTCACGCACACGTTGGTATAACTCTCGGGGGCGGGGCTATCCATAGACGCGACCACGTGGTCGGCGCCATATTGGATTCGGGCGTGATGCCCGGAAGAAGTGAGTGCGCGGTTCCCGGCTCACCGACGAGCAGGTAAGCTAGTGTAGTCGGTACGGTCGTGCCGGTCGGGCACGGCCGTGAGGCTCGGCGGGCCGGTGACCGCAACAGTACCCCCCACTCGAAGACCGCGCACCGGTCGGGAAGGACCCGGCTTAAGAGGAAAGCGGTTGTGAAATGACCGGATAAGACGGGGCGCATGGACCCGGTCAGCAGGAACCCAACAACGTTCCTCGGGGCCATAACCCTTCCAGTCAACGAGATAGGACAAGACACCTCTGGATAACTTGGAGTCCATGATAGAACGGACTTCATATTCTTCTTGATCACCTACTACCAAGGGCGGAGGAGGAGTGGATAACTTGGTGTAGCGATTGCAAGTAAGGGGCTTGAGCAGAGACACATGGAAAGTATTTGCAATTCTCATATGAGCCGGTAGTGCCAAAGAATAGGTCACTGGATTAATACGTTGGGTAACTCAAAAGGGACCTATGTATCGAGGGGCAAATTTCATGGACGGGACCTTGAGCTTGATATGTTTTGTGGAGAGCCACACCCTGTCACCTGGAAGATAGACAGGATTAGCGCCCCGTTTTTTGTCAGCTTGGACCTTTGCTTGTAATGAGGCTTTTTGCAGAGCTGAATGAACGGAATCCCAGGTATCATGAATAGATTCTAAACGGGTGTTCAAAGCAGGAATTTCCGTGTCTGAGAATTCAGAAGGAAAAACAGCGGGGTGAAAACCCTGATTTACAAAGAATGGACTATGATTAGAAGATTCATGAGTGGCGTTGTTCCTTGCGAACTCAGCCATGGGTAAGAGTTCATACCAGTTAGACTGATTGGCATTTATAAAGCAACGTAAATAGGCTTCTAAAGACTGATTCGCCCTCTCTGCTGCTCCATTTGTTTGAGGGTGATACGCTGATGAAAAGGAGAGTTCGATGCCCAATTGTTTACAGAAGGAACGCCAGAACCTAGAGACAAACTGGGTGCCTCTGTCAGATACTATGTTTTTGGGTACACCGTGCAACCAAAAGATTTCTCTCAAGAATATTTGAACTAGATCTTGAGCAGATGGTAATTTTTTAAGTGGGACAAAATGTGCCATCTTCGTGAATCTATCAATAACCATAAGGACTGTATTAAACCCGTTTGAACTGGGTAGATCCACAATGAAATCCATGGCCAAGTGGGTCCATGGAGCACTAGGTATGGGCAGTGGTTGTAACAGTCCAGGAGGTGACCTAGGAGGAACTTTAGAAACGGCACATATTTGACATGCCCCAACATAATCTTTGATATCGTTTCTAAGAGCAGGCCACCAAAACCTCCTGGAGATGGCAGAGAGAGTTTTATGGACTCCAGGATGGCCCGCTGTGAGGTTGTCATGGAACATATCTAATACCTTTTTTCGAAACTGAGGTGACACATACAGTTTGTCCGGAGGTTTTCCCACAGGTGCCTGAGTTTGATCTGCTATTATGGCACAGAAGAGTGGAGAAGACACTTCGGAAACTGTAGTGGCAATGAGGCATTCAGGAGGTATAATAGGATATATCACCTGTTCCGGAACTTCATCTGTCTCAAACTGCCTAGAAAGTGCATCTGCCTTGGTGTTTTTAGTACCAGGCCTGTACGTAATTACAAAATTGAATCGGGAGAGGAACAATGACCACCTAGCCTGATGAGAGGACAATCTCTTAGCGTCCCCAATATAAGCCAAATTCTTATGATCAGTAAAGATCAAAAGTGGCTCTTTGGAACCTTCCAAGAGATGCCTCCATTCCTTAAGGGCAAGTACAATGGCCAAAAGTTCCCTATTCCCTATGTCATAATTCTTCTCTGCAGGTGTGAGTTTGCGAGAGTAAAATCCACAGGGATGTAAAGGCGTATCAGGATTTTCTCTTTGAGACAGAATGGCTCCAACTCCTGTTTCTGACGCATCCACCTCTAGGATAAATGGTTTGGTTGGATCAGGATGGGTCAGGACAGGTGCTGAGGAAAATAAAGATTTTAACCGTTCAAATGCCTCTCTTGCTTCTTTGGGCCAAGATATACAATTTGCTCCTTTTTTGGTTAAATTTGTTATAGGGGCAATCACGGAGGAAAATCCCTTTATGAATTTGCGGTAGTAATTCGCAAAACCTATAAAGCGTTGAGTAGCTTTAAGGCCCTTGGGTAATGGCCACTGTAAGACTGCCTCCAGTTTGCGGGGATCCATCTGGAAACCAGACGGAGATATAACGTATCCAAGGAATTGTATCTCCGTTTGGTCAAACTGGCATTTCTCCAGTTTACAGTAAAGGCCGTTCTGTAACAGGGTTTTCAGTACAATTCTCACATGTTCGTGATGTGTCTCTAGGTCTGGGGAATAGATGAGAATGTCGTCCAAGTACACTAGAACGAACATGTGAAGGTACTCTCTTAGGACATCGTTAATAAAATCCTGGAATACCGCTGGAGCGTTACATAATCCAAACGGCATAACCAGGTATTCGTAATGTCCCATTCTGGTGTTAAATGCGGTCATCCATTCGTGACCGTCCTTAATTCTGACTAGATTGTAAGCACTTCGGAGATCGAGCTTGGTAAAGACTCAAGCTCCTTTCAATCTGTCAAACAGCTCTGATATAAGGGGAATAGGGTAGGCATTTTTAATGGTAATCCTATTCAAACCCCTATAATCGATACAGGGGCGTAGGTCTCCTTCTTTTTTAGAGACAAAGAAGAACCCAGCCCCGGCTGGTGAGGAGGATCTACGGATATGACCCTTTTTGAGAGCATCCTTTATGTATTCTTCCAAACAAAGATTTTCTTGGGGGGACAAGGCATAAACTCCTCCCTTGGGAGGCATAGTCCCTGGTAATAAATTTATAGTACAGTCATAAGGTCTATGAGGAGGTAACCCTTCTGACTGGACCTTGTTAAATACCTCTTTTAAATCCATATACTGCGGTGGTATTTGTGTGGTCAAGGGAGGTGTAATAGGAACATTAATGGTGCCAATAGGTTGTGGGATTTGCTTCAAGCACACACCTTTGCATCTTTCACCCCAACTCACAATCTCTCCTTCAATCCAATCCAAACGTGGATTGTGTTTCAGGAGCCAAAGGAAACCGAGTATTATCGGACATGTAGGGGAAGATATGATTTGAAAGGTCATTTCTTCAGAGTGGAGAATACCCACTGAGACAGTGATTGGCAGAGTTTCGTGTGTGATGAAAGGCTGGGAAAGAGGCCTTCCATCAATGGCCTCGACTGCTATAGGTTTCTCTTTTGTCTTAAGGGCAGGAGATGTTTAGCAGAGAACTCTTTGTCTAGGAAATTCTCCGCTGCCCCAGAGTCAATCATAGCCTCACACTGGATAGTAGTCTTTTTAAAAGACAAGGTAACTTTGACAAGGAAACGGTTCTTAGTCAATTTAGGGGACATATACATCACACCTAAGGTCGGTCCCCGTACGTGCCTTAGGTGTGCAAGTTTTCCGGCCGAACCGGGCATGACCCTCTTTGATGTCCCTTCTTGCCACAATACATACATAGCCCCTCGTTACGTCTGTGTTGTCTCTCTGCCTCAGTGAGTTTAGCGCTACCCAATTGCATGGGTTCAGGTTCTGGAAGAGGCGCTTGACTACTCACCACTGGGTTAGAGAAACGAGGAGCTATGGACAAATTAGAACGTCGGTTACGTTGCTTGTTTTTCTCTCTCTCTCTGAGCCGGTTATCAATGTCTATCATGTAGGCAATAAACTCATTAAGATTAACCGGAAGGTCTCTAGCTGCTGGTCTCATCTTGTATACTCTCAGCTAGACCTTCAGAGAAAGCAGCCACCAGACCGCTATTGGTCCAATCAACCTCAGACGCCAATGTCCTGAACTCTATGGCATAATCGGCTACAGAACGACTGCCTTGCTTTATTCTCATAAGGGCTTTGGCAGCGTTCTTCTCCCTGCCTTTAGGTTCAAACGTAGCCTTAAAAGCTGTGAGAAAGGCACTGTAATCACGGGCTACTGCGTCACCACTTTCCCATAAGGGGTTAGCCCAGGTTAAGGCTTTTCCAGTTAATTGGTTCATCAGATAGCCTATTTTAGATCTATCTGTTGGGAATGAACCTGGGGATGCCTCAAAGTGGTATTCAATTTGGTTTAAAAAACCTCTGAATTCTTTAGAATCACCTCCATAACGAGGGGGAGGTGACAGGGTTATGGACGGTGGTTTATGTGGTACGGGAACCACTACAGGTGGCGGAACCACAGGTGGTACAGGAGGGACCTCTAAATAGGCAGTCCTCTGGAGCAAGGTCTGAAATGCCTGGGCAAATTGGTCTAACCTGTGGTCCATATCCTCCACCCTATTTTCACAGGCGATCATATGTTTGCATAGTTCTGCAGGATCCATGGCCCTGTCGTAATGTCACGACTAACTATGTGGTCCAGCACACAGAAACTATGTAAATATATACATAAGTAAGAAAAGGAAAATAACAGGATAGAGCGTAAACCGGACCTTAGAATGGCCGGACTAATACGCTAGAGACAGAGAATGGTCAAAGGGAAAGCCGAGGTCAAGGAAGCCAGAAAATACTCAATACCGATAAAACAAGCCAAGTCAGGGAAACCAGAGATCAGAATAATCAGGGAAACGCCAAGGATCAGGATACCAGGAAATCAGAAACACGGAAATAGCACTCTCGGGAAACCAGGAAACTGAAACCACGACAGGGCAAAGTTCTGGGAAAAGCTAGGGGTTTAAATACCCCTCTCTAGGCTATGAGTGGTCAGAGGGCGACCTCTGACCCCAAAACGTGCGTGTGCGTTGACGTCGTGACGTCACGCACACGTTGGTATAACTCTCGGGGGCGGGGCTATCCATAGATGCGACCACGTGGTCGGCGCCATATTGGATTCGGGCGTGATGCCCGGAAGAAGTGAGTGCGCGGTTCCCGGCTCGCCGACGAGCAGGTAAGCTCGTGTAGTCGGTACGGTCGTGCCGGTCGGGCACGGCCGTGAGGCTCGGCGGGCCGGTGACCGCAACAGTATGCTAGTTGAGAGTTTTTGGGCATTAAATGCATTAATAAAGGGCTGCACTAAGGTTTGAGACATTAATTTGTAGTATTTCCCGGTAAAGCCGTCTGGGCCCGGGCTTTTGCCTATGGGGATAGTCTTAACTACCTGATGGAATTCTTCAATCGTAATGGGTTCGTCAAGGAATGCCATGTCTATGGGTGGGAGAGCACGTTTAATTCTGGGTGTTAAGAAATCTAATATGTCTTGTGAGGTGGGTTGGGCCGATTTCAAGTTGTATAGATGAGTATAGAATTTATGAAAGGCATTAATTATGTCTGGCATGTTACAAGTTAAGTTGCCGTTTTCGGATTTAATTTAAGAGATGAAGCTGGATTGCCTTTCTACCTGCAAGGCTTGTGCGAGGAGTTTCCCCGCCTTGCCTCCCTGCATGTAGTAGGAGCTCTTAGTGAGCGAGAATTTACGTTTTGCATGTAGTGTCAGAATCGATGTGAGTTCCGACCTTTTAGTGAGCAATAGATTGTAAGTTTCTAAGGAAGAGGCGCCCTGGTGTTTACTTTCTAAGGCTTGAATGTCTTGAGAGAGTTGGACGATTGTCTGCTCCCTCTTACGTTTTAATGAGGATGCTAACCAAATTAATTATCCTCGAAGGACTGCCTTGTGGGCTTCCCATGTCATGATTGGAGTTGTGTCTGGGTTAGTGTTTTATTTAAAGTAGTTTGTGGCAGTCTCTTGTATATGGTTGATAGCTTCTGTACTATTTAATATCAAGTCATTGAGTTTCCATTGTGCGGTACGGTTGGGTATCGAAGGGATGGTCAGCGTAAGTGTGAGTGGCGCGTGGTCTGACCACTTGATAGGGCCATATGAGGCTGAGGTTATTAGGGGCAGATGTCTATGATGGAGAAAAATTGAGTCTATACGTGAGTATGTGCCTGTGGGAGGTGAAAAGAATGAGTAATCTTTTTTTTGTAGGATTGACCGCTCTCCAGCTGTCATGTAGTTGAGCATTATACAGGATGTTTTTCATTTGTAGTCTTGATTGTGTCTGGTAGTGGTGTGAGGTGGAGGTAGTATCCAGTTTTTCATCTAAGGAGACATTGTTATCCCCACCAATTATAAGAATCCCTTCATAGAAGGTTGATAATTTACGCAATATTTTGTTGAGGGATTGGGATTGTTTCTTATTGGGTAAATAGATATTGGCCAGAGTAATTTGGGTGTTCCCTATTTTCCCCTTTACAAATATAAATCTGCCTGCATCATCTAAATGTCGGTCTTGGAATGTGAATTGCGTCTGACGACTCACGAGTATGGCTACCCCCTTGCATTAGCTTCCGTGTAGTGGCTAAAATATCCTCTTGGGAAGTCCCTGTTCTGTAATTTAGAGGGGGCATTTTTACGAAAGTGGGTTTCCTGTACGAAAACAAAGTTCGCCTTGTGTCTACGGAAGTCCGTTAGGGCTAGAGACCTTTTTTCTGGGACGTTCAGACCCTTGGCATTTTGTGTGACGACAGTTATGTTGGACATCGCTACTGTGTGAGTGTCGATATAGTGCTTGGAGTTCCCTCAGTACTAAATTCGTTACTGTCAGTAAGTTATGTAATGTTGGTGAGCTGGAGCGACTCTCAAATTGTCTTATGTGTACAGGGTTTTGGTGTTTGTGTGTAGATCAGGAGTGTTGTAAGTTACCTTGTCCCAAGACGTGTCCGAAGGGGGACGGGGGAGCCCTCCAGACCCGCCCTAGACACCCGGCCGAGCAGCAGACCCAATAGTCAGAGTGTAATTTCAGTCTCGGTCACGGTAGCACAGTAAATGGTTTAAGAGTTCGGTTTAAGTCCCTTGGCAGGTACTATCTGAACCTTGATGCATATACAATACAACATAAAAATAAAAAGAAGATACTTAACAATATTAACAACAGGGAGAGCGTTACAGCACAATGTTAGAAACTCCCTAGCACTCCAGTACTGATATGCTGTCGTTTCGCAGGCAGTCAGTAGAGAGGAACGTAGTAGTTCGTATCATATGTCTATGTGGTTCTTGTACTCTCCGTCTTAGGTAATATTTACGTTACTTTGAAGGAATATCTAGGGAGATGTGTATACGTTAGTACACCAAAAGGTGCGGGTGATATGGTTTCCCTTAAGGGAATACAGTTCTATCTCGGCGCTAGAGAGAGAACCGTAGATCAATTGGGGTTGTGTGCTAGGAGAATGCGCCTAGGACCTGGGACTTATTGATCCTATTTGTTCAATCTACCTTGATAGTCAAGTGACATATAGATATGGGCGTAGATGGTGAGAGGGGGAACAACTTGGGTGGTTGGTCAATGATGCCGTATCTCGCTATGGAGGATAATTACACAAACTTATATGTATTCCTCCCTTCCCCTTTTTTTTTTATAATATGTATGTTACCTATTTCCTTCTGCGAGCAAGTCTGATCTCTTGGTATAGAGCCGCCCCAAACAGTAAGGCGTATAGCTTACTGTGTGGATAGGAAGCGTTCTACTGGTCGCGTCAGGGTGGTGGGTCCTTATCGGTGAGTTACAGACCCCCGATTGCAGGGGTGTTTGACTAAAAGCTATTCCCAATGTCAAAGTATGGGTGGTCAATAAATCGGATACTGGTCAGAGCGTGAGTGGGTCTGTGAGTTCCGTCTGTGGTGTCTGTGTTGCGGGGACGGATCAGCGTTTCAGGTGCAAGGTATAAAGTCCAGAGTTAGACGATGCGTAGGCTTGATAGTGAGCGCAGGTGGCTGCAGGAGATCTGGTGGTAGCGTTCAGGTAAGCTCTTCTCCGTGCCCTGGGCTGTCCTAGGAACCTGGATCCGCGGACCATGGACTCTGGTACTCCCAATGAGGGCTGCATTCTTCACTATGCGGGGGCTGTTGGAGGTCCCGGTGGGGAGTCTCCCTCTGTGGGGTCAGATCCCTCGCGCTTGTGGTCGGTGTTCCGGGGATAATTCCCCTGATTGTGTGCCTTGCGCAATAGGAGTGCCGGGGGGGGGGAGGGGGATCCCCTCGTTTCCCGCCCTTTGTCTCTCTGCTTTTTTTTGTTGTTGCCGGTTCTTGTGGCTGCTTGGGGTAGGTACCTGACTTGTCTCGGGGGCATGCGAGGTGTGCAGGTCGGCTCTGCTGTTTGGGTACTGGCATTCTGTGATGGTTTGCTCTCTGTCTGCACGTGTGGCTGTGAGATGTCCGCCATTTTGGAGTGTGCCGTCTGGGCCATGTTTCTCGGCTTAGTTGGTGAAGGTGTCGGTGTTGATTGGGGGGGGGAGACAGCGGGACGCCGTTCAGAGAACCGGGGGAGCGGCCGTCTCTCCCCGGCTCAAGCTCGGGTAGGCCTCAGGCCTTGGTCGGGTTACTCCAGTGCCGTACTGGGTCATAAGCGGTATCATCATGTGCGCCCACATCTTGTGGGTAGTTTAGTTGCCAATATGGGTCGATGGCTGCTGTCGGCATGGAGTTAGCTCTGATTTTCTGGCCCAGACCCTAGAGCTCAGACGAGACACGTCTGATCTGTTCAGCATTCAGGCTCCGCCCCCCCTAACATTAAACCTTTGAATGCTTTTTGATACTCCATCTGAGTGGTAAATAACTAAAAAAGAAAAAAGGAGAGCCTAGATATAAATATGAGGCACGAATATAGGTAGAAAAAAATGGGGGGTAACCCCTAAATGGTGAATTTATATGAATACAGAAAAGAAAAGAAAAAAAACTACCATACAGTGTCTCAACATTTTGGTAAATATAGTCACAATGAAATGAGCATACAAAATAACTTTCAATGGATATAATAAAATGTAAAAATAGAAAAGATAAAAACAAAACAAAAATCACAAGGCTACAAAATAATATGTCCTATAAACTAGTTGGGGTATTAAACCTCAAATAGAACCAATAGCAAGAGAAGTGTTGCTTCAAATAAATACTTATTGGTGTAAAGTTAAACTACTTGCTATGAACAATGTAATTGAATTCTAGATAGGAAAGTGGGATACTAGTATCCTCTAAACTCCTCCTGCAGAACAGGGTCGGTTGAATATTAGAGAAAATTTATTGATACTTACCGTAATTTTCTTTTCCTGGCTATTATTCATGGCAGCATTTAACATATGGGTTTAGCTCCTCCCTCTAACCCTCAGGACAGGAAACACAAACAATCAAACAATTAAGCCTACCTTCCCCTAGTATATAAGGTCCTCCACACCTCAGTCCAGTAACAAGACAAATAAACCAAGATAGGGTGGGAGACCAAATGCTGCCATGAATAATAGCCAGGAAAAGAAAATTACGGTAAGTATCAATACATTTTCTCTATTCCTGGCTAATCATGGCAGCATTTAACATATGGGATTCCCAAAGCAATAACCACTCAGGGAGGGTAAGTCATGCTACAAAAATTGTTTAATATCCACTTAAGGCTTAAAAGAGTTCAAGACCGACAGGCCAAACTCTAAATGAGAAGAGACATCCACTCTGTAGTGACGTACAAAGGTCCTCAACGATGACCAATTGGCAACTTTACAGATGCTCTCTGCAGGAACTCCTGACTCTGCAGCCCATGAAGTAGCAATGGACCTTGTGGAATGTGCCTTGATGTCCTTGGGAACTGGAACCTGTTTCGCTCTGTAAGCTCTAGAAATAGCCTGAACCGTCCAGGAACGAAGGGTAGCTACAGAGGCTGCTTCACCTTTACGAGAACCCCAAGGTATCACAAACAATTGGGGAGACTTCCTCCAATTAGCTGAGCGACCAATATGTGGAAAGACATCTCCTCAGGTCAAGCGTATGTCATTTTTCTTCTTCAGGAGAAGATGGCTCCTGAAAATACCCCGGCAGGACAATCTCTTGATTCAGGTGGAAGGATGTAACAACCTTAGGAAGGAACTCAGGTCTAGGCCGTAGCACAACTCTATCATCGAAGAAGGTAGTGAACGGTTCCTCAGATGACAGTGCTCTAATATCTGACATTCTCCTAGCAGATACCAAGGCCAGCAACAACAGGGTCTTCAGAGAAAGAACCTGCATAGGGACCTCATCAATAGGTTCGAAGGGATGTTCCGTCAAGGCCTGCAGAACCAGAGGCAGATTCCAAGGAGCCGAGAATCCCTTGATAGGAGGTCTAATCCTAATGACTGCTTTGAAGAATAGAATCACCATAGGATTTAATGCCCAACGAACACCAGAAAGAGCTGAAAGAGCCGAGCAGTGCACTTTAAGCGTGTTAAGTTGAAGGCCTCTCTCCAGGCCTGCTTGTAGGAAACCCAAAACCTGAGATACGGAAGGGGAACTTAAATCTTGAACCGTGGAATTACCCCATCGTGCAAAGGCTTCCCATACTTTATGGTACGTAGAAGAAGTAGAAGGATTCCTGGAACGTAACAGGGTTGAGATAACCTGGTCCGAAAGGCCATGTTCAACTAGAGACTTCCTCTCAATAGCCATGCATGGAGCCTGAATTTGTGAGGCTCCGGATGAAACACTGGTCCCTGAAACAGCAGGTCTTCTGAGACTGGAAGTTCCCAAGGCAGGTCCATCGATAACCTCTGTAACAGGGGAAACCAAGGGCGACGAGGCCAGAAGGGAAGGACCGCTATCACCTTGCAATGTTCCTTGGAGATCTTTCTCAGAACAGCGTGTATGAGGGGAATCGGAGGAAAGACATAAGCCAGATTGAACACCCAATTGATGGATAGAGCATCTTGAGCAATGGCCTTTGGATGGTATCTCCTCGACACAAAGCATGGTACCTGCGCATTCCGAATGGTCGCCATGAGGTCCACTTGGGGAAGACCCCACTTCTGGACCAACTGGGTGAAGATCCTCCTGGAAAGTTGCCATTCTGAAGCTTCTATCAGGTGTCTGCTGAGGAAATCTGCTAATACATTCTCCTTCCCTGGAAGATAGGTGGCACACAGGCCCTCCACATGATTCTGAGCCCAGGTCATAATGGGAACGATTTCTCTCATCAGGGCTAGACTCCTTGTTCCGCCTTGATGGTTTATGTAGGCAGCAGCTGCTTTGTTGTCCACTCTCAACTTGACCCAGCAATGCCTGATGACATGTTGAAAATGAAGAAGGGCCAGGAAAGTAGCTCTTAGTTCTCTGATGTTGGAAGGTAAGCCTTGAGTTTTCGGAGGCCATTTTGCTTGAAAAAATCGATTGCCTAAATGCGCCCCCCAACCTGTCAGACTGGCATCCGTCGTAATGACCACCCAATCTATTTCCCGCAAGGGGAACCCTCGGGAGATATTTTCCCACGACATCCACCAAAGGAGCTTCTGTTTCAGAAACAAAGGAATGCGAATCAGCATCTCCCAATCTCTTGAGCTGGTCCTGAAATTTTCCAGAAAAAATTGCTGAAGAGGGCGAAGGTTCCACTGAGCCCACCTGACAAGCTCTATTGTGGAGGAAAGAGTCCCCAGGAGCCTCATAAACTCTCTTGCCGAGGCTGAAGTCTGAAGTCTGAAGTCCCTTATCCGATCTTGCAGTACGATCTTTCTGTCGTGTGCGAGGGATACAATCGCCGTGTCTGTATTGAAATTTGCTCCCAGGAATATCAGTTCTCTTGAAGGATGCAAGTGACTCTTCTCGTAATTGATGAGCCAGCCGAAATGAGAGAGAGTGTCGAGGACTAGTCGTCTGTGTTGAAATATTAATCCTCGGTCCGGGGCCACTACCAGGATGTCGTCCAGGTAGTGGAACACCGCTACACCTTCTTTTCTGAGCAAGGCAATGATGGTGACCAGAACCTTCGAGAAGGTCCTTGGGGCCGTACTTATACCAAACGGAAGGGCCTGAAATTGAAAGTGTTCTTTCCGGACACAAAATCTGAGAAACTTTTGATGGGCGATCGTGATTGGGACATGAAAATAGGCATCCCTGAGATCTATAGATATCATCCAATCTTGGTGATGAACAACAGGAATGATGGAGCGAATGGATTCCATGCGAAATCTTCTGACTCTTAGATAAAGGTTGAGCTGGTGGAGGTCTAGAATAGGTCTCCCTTTTCCTTCCGGCTTCCTGACCAAAAACAGGGGAGAATAATAACCCTGGAATCTTTCTCTTATGGGTACAGGCACGATGGCTTTTTCCATAAGCAGATTGTAGACATAAAGATTCAGAATCTCTCTTTTTTGGATGTTGGCAGGAAGCCTTGTGCGAATAAACCTTGGTGGAGGCGGATATTCTTCGAATTCCAGATGATAACCTCCGCTGATAATGGATCTCACCCAAGCATCTGGAATGATTTCCCAGGCCCTCTGAAAGAATGAAAGACGTGCTCCCACTCGAGGAGCCTGGAGTAAGCCACCTTCAGAACTGCTTGTTGGGGCGAAAGGAAGAAGTCTGCGTCTTGCCCCTAGAGGATTTTACATTCTGGCCGCTCTTCCAATTGGAATGCCTCGAGAATTCTCTGCCCGGTCTGTAGGTCTTACTTTCCCTAAAGTAGCCTTGATCCCTAAAAGGTCTGCGGTCCAAATGAGGTCTCTTAGGACGTCTATCTTGTGGCAGCATAACCTGTTTAACCTCGGCCGCTTTTTTAATAGCTTCATCCAGCGGTTTTCCAAAAAGCACTTCCCCCATAAAGGGAAGTGAGCATAAATTATTCTTAGAGGAAAGGTCTGCCCCCCAGGACCTCAGCCAAAGCGCCCTTCTAGCGGTGACTGAATGAGCCATAACCTTAGAAAGAATTCTAATGAGGTCAGTGGAGGATTCCAAAAGCCAGTCACTGGCGAGTTTGATATCTCTTAAGGATTCAGCCATCTTTATCGATGTCATCCTCCAAGACAAGCAACCAGGAACGCATGGCTCTAGACAAAGCAGAAATGGATACAGCCGGATGGCAACCTAAACCTGCTGTCATAAATGCTTTAGATAAATCAGCGTCAATCCTTTTATCCATGGGCTCCTTAACCCCTTAAGGACCAAACTTCTGGAATAAAAGGAAATCATGACATGTCACACATGTCATGTGTCCTTAAGGGGTTAAGGGAAGCATTGCTATCAATCGGAAGCGTAGATCTTTTAGCAACCTTAATGATAGGAGCATCAACTTTAGGGACCATAGTCCACATTCTGGAATCCTCCTCTTTGATCGGATATAACTTCGAAAGCCTTCCTTGACTAGTAATCCTCTTGCTGGGAATTTTCCACTCGTTCTTCATCAGTTCTTTAATAGAGCTGTGAACTGGGAAGGAAGGTCTTTTCTTATGCAAATCACCAAAGTGTCTGTCAGAAGCTGAACATTCTTTGGCCTCTTCCGGCAAATGCAGTGTTCTTCTAACAGCCATAATCAAATGCTCCATAGTTTTGGAGTCCAAGGAGCAAGGTTGTTCCATATACTCCTCTTCACTGGAAGAGATTTGCTCTAAATCCAGGTAAGCTGAAGGCTGTCTGTATTCATCTTCAGACTGATCTGAATCAATGCCGAAGGTCTCAACTCTTGATCTCTTATTCTTGTGAGATTCAGCAATTCCCTCCACCACCGCTTGTTTAATCCAGTAAGCCATATCTTTGGCTGAGGAGGTAGAGGCTTGCGGTGACTTCTGGCGATCAGATTCTCCTGCGACCATGGCTAAGCATCTTCTGCAGAGCCTGCAGTTATCCATAGGCCTTGCTCCACATCCAGGGCAGGCTGCCGGTTTCTCCCTTCTCCTCGATGGGGATCTGGGACAGGACCGGTCACGAGGGCTGTAAGATACAGAAGTCATAAGACTGTACCCTCTATGCACTCTTTTTAGTAACGTGAAGAAAATTAAAAAATAAAAATAAAAATAAAAATGTTGCTCACCTATGACCTATTGCAGATCTCGTTGATTTTGCAGAAGGGGATGATGGATCCATACTGACTGTAGGGCTAAGAACATAAAAAAAAATAATGTATTCTCAGCCCAATATTATGAAGCTTTGTAAAAAAGTAATTCACTTACCTGCAGAGCTTTAATAACAGCCTACTAGAGCACTGTATCTTTGAAGGGAACGAAAACGAGCGTTTTTTAGTCCAAATACCGCCATTTCAAATTTCCCGCTCTGCCCCTTTAAAGGATCGAGATCGCGAAACCGCCATTTTGGATATGGGCAAAATTCACTCTGAGTCCGGTCGGACGCATTGCGCATGCGTGAGCGTCTTACCTTCATGCTGATCGTCTGATCGAGGTCTGCATCACACACAGGACGCTAGAGGATTCCCACAGCCTGTGGAACTAACCACCCAGGCTCCCAGGGGTTCCCAACTCTGTGGAGAATGGGCTACATGTGCCTGGGCTTCCTGAGGAGGGAGGCTGACCTCCACAGGGACAAGACCATATCAGACATGGTCAGGTGAGCAAAAAAAAAATAATATCCAGACAAAACTGAAAAAATAAATAAATAAACTGTCCTAGGGCTAGGAGGACAGGAAAAGACTGAGGTGTGGAGGATACTGGGGTACCTTATATACTAGGGGAAGGTAGGCTTAATTGTTTGATTGTTTGTGTTTCCTGTCCTGAGGGTTAGAGGGAGGAGCTAAACCCATATGTTAAATGCTGCCATGATTAGCCAGGAAAGATGAAATGCCTCTAGTGCACAAGAGGTTAAACAGCACACCTGTTGGTTGCAATGGTTAGTAGAAAAGAGGCAGGGAATACCTGTAAAATAGGGAGGTATAGGAGACAGTTGCAAGCTAGGTTAGATATAATGGTCAGTAGAAATATAGAGACTTTAGGTAATCCTGACGCTTGCTAGCAAGAGAGGTGTAAATACAAAGAGGTACTTTAATAGTAAAAAGTTAAGCCACTTGCTATAAACAATGTAACTGAATTCACGAGGGTGGAGTATTAGTATCTTCTGAACTCCTCCTGCAGAACAGGGTCTGCTGTATATAGATGAAGTATCTCTAATACACAAGAGGTTAAACAGCACACCAATAGTTTACAGGTATTCTCTGCCTCTTTTCTATTAACCCCTTAACCCCTTAAGAACGGAGGACGTACAATTACGCCCTATTTTGAGCGGCTCTAAACGCCGCCGGGTGTAATTGTACGCCCTCCGGTCTTTTCTTACTTACCCGGTCACCGGCGATCCCACGCCGGCGATCGCGGTTGGGGGGACTCCCAGGGAGCCCCCCGCGGCACATCCGTCCTCTTCAGCCCCCCCGGGCCATGTGAGAGTGAGGTCCTTGCGAGGACCTCACAATCACATGGCCGGGATAGCTGGCTGCAGCAATGCCAGCAGGGGGACTAACTGTAATGACAGTTAGTCCCCCTGCTGGCTGGAAATAATTTTTTTTTTAATTAAATAAGTGTAAAAAATAATAATTATATACTTAGATCATATTATATATATATATATATATGATCTAAGTATATATATACACATATACATACACACACATACACTGTCTAGGTGTATTTTACTATTAATATATATATAATTATATATATTAATTTCAAATTACACGTAGACTGATACTGATTAAATATATATATAATTGTTGTTATATATATATATATTTATATATAATATAAAAAAATAAAAATGTAAATACGTAAAAAAATAAATTAAAAAAAATAATTAAAAAAAATAATTAAAAAATATATAGATGTGTGTTATTTTGTTCTAACTGTATTGCGATATTAATATGTATATATTTATATCAAAATACACGTAGAAAGAAATAATATATATATCTATATACATAAATATATACTTCGCTGAACACAAATATTTGTGTTTCAAAACAGTAAAAAGTATCACAGCAATAATATCGTCCGTGTAAGTGCTGTTTGTGCGTGAAAAATGCAAAAAACTTCACTTTTACTGGCGAAATCATCGTTGTAATATATTTTACTGTTTTGAAACACTAATATTTGTGTTCAGCGAAGTCTCCCGAGTAAAACAGTACCCCCCATGTACAGGTTTTATGGTGTCCTGGAAAGTTATATGGTTAAATATAGTGCTAGCAAATTAAATTCCTTATACTTTCGGCATGGGTTGTCAGGCAGGTCCCGCTAATTGTAATTAATTAGGATACCTAATTATGTAAAAATATTACATAAATATATGTGTAGAATTAATATATGTATATATATATATATACATATGTGTATATTTATGTATATATATATATATATATATATAATTTGTTAAAAATATTTGTATTTATATATAGGTATATATAGTGATATATACGTATATATTTATGTATATAGATATATACATTATTTCTTTCTACGTGTATTTTGATATAAATATATATATATTAATATCACAATTCAGTTAGAATGAAATAACACACATCTTATATTTTTTAATTATTTATTTTTAATTATTTTTCAATTTTATTTTTTTACGTATTTACATATTTTTTTATATTATATATAAATATATATAACAAAAATTATATATATTTAATCAGTATCAGTCTACGTGTAATTTGATATTAATATATATATATATAATTATATATATATATTAATAGTAAAATACACCTAGACAGTGTATGTGTGTGTATATGTGTATATATATATACTTAGATCATATATATATAATATATATATGATCTAAGTATATATATATATATATTTTTTTTTACACTGATGAATTAATTTTATATTATTTCCAGCCAGCAGGGGGACTAACTGTCATTACAGTTAGTCCCCCTGCTGGCAATACCTGAGCCAGCTATCCCGGCCATGTGATTGTGAGGTCCTCGCAAGGACCTCACTCTCACATGGCCGGGGGGGGTCGGAAGAGGACGGATGTGCCGTGGGGGGCTCCCTGGGAGTCCCCCCAACCGCAATCGCCGGCGTGGGATCGCCGGCGACCGGGTAAGTAAGAAAAGACCGGAGGGCGTACAATTACGCCCGGCGGCATTTAGAGCCGCTTAAAATAGGGCGTAATTGTACGCCCTCCGGTCTTATGGGGTTAAGGGGTTAATAGAAAAGAGGCAGAGAATACCTGTAAATAGGGAGGTATAGGAGGCAGTAGCAAGCTATGATTAGATGCAATGATAAATAGAGATGTAGAAAATATAGGTAATCCTGACGCTTGTAAGATAGAAAATCTAAGTGCCTTCGAGGGCACCCCTTAATAAATGCCTATACTATATAACTCAACCCCCCAAAAGGAATAGAAAGACAAAGGATATGACAAGAAAAAAGGATGCCTAGTTGTAAAAGCAAGATCGCTAGTAAGACCGTGGCTGAATAAGTGCAGCAGCAGAGGAATGTCAAGCTAGGCGTCCTGAGCCCCTGACGCGCGTTTCGTCTGGGTTACTCATGATCTTTTCTTTTAACTATTGCAACCACATTGGTAACTAATTTTATAGCGCAGTAACTAATTTTATAGCGCCAGTGCAATTTAATTTTTTAAATTTTTTTTTAGAAATGAGGGTTTTCTTTTTTTTTTTTTTAAGTGTACTTACATTTATCTATTTCCCCCCCTTTTTTCTATTCTCCTTTTTTAATATGTGTGTCTGTGAGGTGCTGTGTGTGTGAATGGTGCTGTGTGTGTGTGTTTATGTGTTTATGTGTGAAGGGTGTAGTGTGTGTGAGGGGCAGTGTGTGTGTGTGTGTGTAAGGGGTGCTGTATGTGGGTGAGAGGTGCTATATGTGGGTGAAGGGTGCACCCCCTAGTAATTTAAATTTTCCCCACCCCTTCCTGTCAAGGCTGCACTTTGACTGACAGACGCTCACTCACTGACAGACGCACACACTCACTGATAGATGCATATACTCATTGACAGACACACACTCTCATATACACTGACAAACAATAACATACACTCACTGATTTGACACACTGATAGACAGACATACACTTACTCGGACACATACTCACTGACAGACGCACACTCTCACTGACAGACACACACACTCACTGACCGACGCACACACACAGACTGACAGACACACACACACATTCACTGACAGACACACTCACTGACACACACACTCACTCACATTCACTGACAAACACACTCACTGACAGACACACACTCACATTCACTGACACACACTCACATTCACTGTCACACACATACTCACATTCACTGTCACACACATACTCACATTTACTGACACACACACTCACATTCACTAACACATACTCACTAACTCACATTCACTGACACACACACATTCACATTTACTGACACACACATTTCCCCATGTAGCTGGGTGGATTTCTCACCTGGGGTCCAGTGGCGCTGCTGGGCAGGGAGGAGGCCGGACGTCATATTCCGGCTTCCGGCATTACTGCCAGCCGGCCAGCTCCCTGAAATCGAGGCAAACAAGGTATATGCCCGGGCATTTGGGGAGCGGTGTTTTTTGCCGCCCCCTGGAAATTGCCGCCCAAGGCAAATGCCTAGTTTGCCTCGCGGCAAATACATCCCTGCCCCCCGGCCCTTCCTTCCCTCTGCTGGAACTAAGTGCCCGCAGGCCGGTGAGGGAGATCTTTGATCTCCTCACCAGCCCGAGAAGGCTTACAGCAAGGCTGACTCTGCATGGACCGGCAGGGGAGATGAAAGGATCTCCCCTGCCGGCCTTGGTCCACGGCCATCGAGGCCCACTGGCCTTTTTTTGCAGAACCCACCACCGCCCACCTGAAATCCCAAACCGCCCACTAGTGGCCGGTAGGGACCAGGTTGACTATCAATGGGCTAGAGGTTCATATCTCCAGATGGCCATTATGTGAGCTGCTGTCCTCCTTTCTATAGTGCTCTCAATAACACTATGTATGGACCGAATTATTAATGGGATCAAGCAGTGTAGTAAGAGGCATAAGATAGTAATAAATACGACTCTTCCTACCAGTGCCTTTAACCCTCCAAACTGTTCATACCAGCTTCCAAACCAACTACTTGGATTATACCCGTTCCAGATCTGAGTAGGTACGTGCGTTAATTTAACCATGTGGCTGGTAAGGTCATCCACAGCTTGCCCTTCGTCATCTGTATGCAGACAGCAATTACTAAGATTAAACTTTCCACACACACCACCTTCTACCGCTCAGAAATAGTCAAGGGCCAGCCTATTGGTAAATGGCTGATCTCATACGGGTATTCTGTTTTGCTTCTTGTTAAGTACTTCAGCTGTCTCATTGGTTATAATCTCAACCACTACCTGTAATCTTATGATGCGGTTGAGCATGTATATTGAGGTTCCATAACCATAATTACCAACTTCAGCCCAATTAGCAGGTCCATAGTAATTAATAATTCGCTGGAGTGGCCATTCATCATCTTCTAAATTACCTAGATTTAATTGTACCTGCTTCTTCTTATGATTTACATCATAGACCTTAACTCCCAGGGTCTCTCCTGTTTGGATTAGTAACAAGAAGAAGGTTTGAGCATACATAGCCCACATGCCCCCGCCAAATCTTGTGGTAATTCTGAATACGCCTTCTTACCACAAATCCAGTATACATTTTCTGGGGCTCTCCAGTTAGATGTAGCCAATAGATCAAACCATACCTCTCTTAAATTGGTGTAATTAACAAAATGATTGGTAGGCTCTGAGACATTTGAAGCTGACCACCAGGAAATATTATGGCTACTAGCATTATATGCTTTCTGCCCTAGACAAGGCAACTTGCCTACAGGTGCATGACCGATTATGGATGTTTTTAATTGTCATTCCGATTTTTCTCTTACGGTTGCTTGATTACTAGAGTGGGAAGGCATCTGTTGCTCATTTGTCTCAGAACCAGAGTACCATACTTCTCTCGCTTCCCATGGCCATTGGTCTCCCATATTTGAAACTCCACATGCAAAGCAGTTAGTTATATTAAGACTACTTCCAATACTCGATGAACAGGTTTTTAACAGTGCGGGGAACTTCATCTTCAAAACTTATCTCCTCATAAAAGGAATGGAATACCTGATGAGTTTGGGCATTTAGGGTCTCGGTTTCAAGGCCTACATATAGGATGGCTCCTGGGTCTGTCCCTGTACCATATAATTGGAAACCGAAAAGATTCCCAAACTTATTAATAAATTGCTGTGGGTTAGAAATTGTCATGTGTACAGGATTACACTCAATTGATTTACAATGAGGAGTAGTAGGTAACCTCTGAACCAGGGGCGGGCTGGGGCGGGGGGCAGGGAGGCAATTGGCCCCCAGGCCGCCCGAAATTATTTTAGGACCGGCCGCGGCGGGCCGGCCCTTTAAATGCTGCAGCCGCCGAGCGCTCTGTAAAGAGCGCTCAGACGGCTGCAGCTACTTTTCCCTCCCTCCCCTCCCCTGTAGGTGGCCGAGCTGCACTCCGGTCTGCGGTCCCGTCCGGAGTGATGGGAAGGTGCACACTGAGTGTGCACTTCCTGTCAGTCCGGCCGGGTACAGGAAACAGAAACTCCTGTTCCGCGCGGAACAGGAGTTTCTGTTTCCTGTACCCGGCCGGACTGACAGGAAGGTGCACACTGAGCACCTTCCTATCACTCCGGCCGGACCGCGGACCGGAGTGCAGCTCGGCCACCTACAGGGGAGGGGGTAAGAAGAAGGAGGGGAGGGGGGAAGAGTAAAAAGAGGGGAGGGGAGAGTAAAAAGAGGGGAGGGGGGAGAGTAAAAAGAGGGGAGGGGGAGAGTAAGAAGAGGGGGGGAGAGTAAGGGGAGGGGGGAGAGTAAGGGGAGGGGGGAGAGTAAGGGGAGGGGGGGAGAGTAAAAAGAGGGGAGGGGGGAGAGTAAAAAGAGGGGAGGGGGGAGAGTAAAAAGATGGGAGGGGGGAGAGTAAGAAGAGGGGAGGGGGGAGAGTAAGAAGAGGGGAGGGGGGAGAGTAAGAAGAGGGGAGGGGGGAGAGTAAGAAGAGGGGAGGTGGGAGAGTAAGAAGAGGGGGGAGAGTAAGAAGAGGGGAGGGGGGAGAGTAAGAAGAGGGGAGGGAGGGAGAGTAAGAAGAGGGGAGGAGGAGAGAGTAAGAAGAGGGGAGGGGGGAGAGTAAGAAGAAGGGGGGAGTAAGAAGAGGGGAGGGGGGAGTAAGAAGAGGGGAGGGGGGAGTAAGAAGAGGGGGGAGTAAGAAGAGGGAAGAGAGGGAGTAAGAAGAGGGAAGGGAGGGAGTAAGAAGAGGGGAGGGGGGATAATAAGAGGGGGGAGTAAGAAGAAGGGGGAAGTAAGAAGGAGGGGAGATAAGAAAAAGAGGGGGGTAAGAAGAAGAAGGGGGGAGTAAGAACAAGAGTGGGGAGTAATTAGAAGAAGGGGGTAAGAAGAAGAGGGGGTAAGAAGAAGAAGGGGGAGTAAGAAGAAGGGGGGGAGTAAGAAGAAGAGGGGGGAGTAAGAAGAAGAAGGGGGTAAGAAGAAGGAGGGTAAGAAGAAGAAGAGGGGGTAAGAAGAAGTAGGAGGGTTTAAGAAGAAGAAGGGGGAGTAATAAGAAGAAGGGGGTAAGAAGAACAAGGGGGGAGTAAGAAGAACACAGGGAGGAGGGGGGTAAGAAGAACACAGGGGGGGGTGAGAACACACAGAGGGAGGAGTGAGAAGAACACAGGGAGGGTGGAGGGGGATGAGAAGAGCACAGGGAGGGTGGGTGAGTGTGAGAAGAGACCGCTAGGGGAGGGTGGGGGAGAGGAGAGACCACTAAGGGGCAGGGGAGAGCTCTAAGGGACAGAAGGGACAGCTCTATAGGACAGGGGGCAAGACAGGGAGCTCTTTAACACTACGTGCACACACACACACACACACACACACATGCATCCCTATACATACACAGAAACACACAATGCACCCCTATACATACACAGAAACACACAATGCATCCCTATACATACACAGAAACAGAACATGCTTCCCTTACACACAGAGAAACACACAATGCATCCATTACACACACACACACAATGCAACCCTTACACACAAAGACAATGCATCATTTGCACACATACACAGAAACATACAATGCAAACCCTTACACACACATGCAAACACACACACTGTTTTTCTTACATACACACAGAAACACAATGCATCTCTTACACTCAATGCACACACATACAGACACACACCTTGCATCCCTTATGCATACAAACACAGATTCACACAATGCATCCCTCACACACAACCAGAAACACATAATACATCCCCTATACACAAATACACACTGCTTCCACTACACACAAACACACTGCATCACCTGCACAAACTGGTATCCCTATACACTACATACCATAAGCACACATATTAGATAACACATAACACATCCCCTACACACTCCACTCCCTGTGAGCGAGCTCATGGGTGGGTGGAACATATAAGTGGACTTATGAGTGGGCCTTATGGGCATACTCACCGTCAGGCACTGGGGCCCAGACCTTGAGCTGTGTAAGAGGCCCCCCAAAAATGGAGCTGCTTCCAATTCTCCCAGAACGTTGAATTTTGTGACCACAGTTGCAAACAGCCTCCAGAGGTCCTGTTCTACACCAGACCAGTGGAGCCAAACTGAAGCCCATCATCATCCTCATCTAATTGTAAGTAGGCAATCTAGTATATTATTAGTGACACTAATCTATAATTTACCTCACATTAAAGGGACACTATAGCTTAATGAAGTGGTTCTGGTGTCTATAGCTGGTCCCTGCAGGCTTTTTTATGTAAACACACACTGTGTGCAGCACTGGCGTTAGTTCATATGGCAGATCATATGGGTGGGGCATTGTGATGTCACATGGGGGGGTCGGCAACTTTATATTTTGTCTAGGGCGGCAAAAATCCTTGCACCGGCTCTGATCCTGGGCAGGTGCACCAGTCTACTGGTGACCCACAGGAGGGGAGTGCACTGATTGCACTGCACTCTCCTCCTGCCCAGACCCGTCTTGACCGCAGTGCAAGTGCCCTCTGCCCCTAATTTACAGTGGCTCACACTCACAACAAGCAGTGCCTGGAGCCCTTTGCAGAGACAGAAACAAAGAGGTTCTGCGGCAGCTGGCCGTCCTGCAAGCATTACATTAAACAGCTGTTCCCCATGCAGCCACAGGTGGCGTTGTGCTGGGAGACTGTGATTACTCTTCACTTCCTCCCAGCCTACAGAGCAGCGCATGGGGGAGAGAGGAGGAGGCATGATTTAATCTTGAATAAATCCTCTAAGCAAACCTTTATAAATTGGGGGGGGATCAGCTCTGTTTCCACAGTTTATTGGTGTTTACTCTCATCTCTGTATTAATATTGAGGGATGTCTAAGTAGTAACATCAGTGTGTGTCAGCAGGGCCAGCTGTTGGGGTGGGCAAGCTGTGCGGTCACGCAGGGTGCCATGACAACAGAGGCGCCCGGCGGCCAACACAGCTCACAAGTTGGGTACACCAGCATATTTAATTTAAACGATTCGCTGGTGGTCCACTGGTGCGCACCAGCAGTAGGTGCAGTCAGATCATATCCTCTCCCTCGTGTTTCCGGCGCTCAGTTAGTGAGTCAGAGCACAGGCTCAGAGATTCTCAGCCTGTGCTCTGACAACATTGAAAGTCAGAGCCGTGAAGGAGCTACTGATTAGCATAACATCAATATCCGTTATAAAACCAGGAAAAGGTGGGCATGGATGGTGAACTGATTTGGTGGCGCAATGGGCCACTTGACTGGTTTTGCCCCCCAGGCCTAAGGCTGCCAGCCCTCCCCTGCTCTGAACTATCAGGTCTTCGTCTACTGTTTTTCCCCAGGTCGCCCAACATACACATTACCAGTATGAGCAAAAGTTGAAGTCCCTATTTGGACAATCAGGGTCAGTAGTTCTTCTACTAGGGCATAGATATTTATCATTAAACCCATAGGTTCATTCCCACTTAAGATTACGACTTATGTTCCAAGGTTTTCCACTACCAGAAATTGCTTTGCATGCATTGAATAGTAGGATGCCTAGGGAAGAAGTGGTACTTAACAAAGTTTTATTTATCAATGCCCCCTGAGAGTAGGCATTTCAAAGAACCAGCCAGATTGTACAGGGTTGGAATTGGGGATCAAAACACTTGGGTTCACCTTAAACTGGCTAACACACACTATAATCAGTGTCTAAGTATCTGTATTTAGACCCTCTACATTCATAATGCGAGTGCCAAAAAAGAGTTTGGGATATCTGGTTACCTATTTTTGTAGTCTTAATACAACTATTACAGCCTAATGTGTCATCACCTTTGCATTCCGTATATATAGTACAGAACACTAAAACACACAAAGAAATACATTATGATGGAAGTCTTTATCCACATTTTCAACCGTGCGACAGCACCTCAACTTCCCGCTTGTGAGGGCTGCAGGGAATGTTGTTCGTCTGTTCCTCGCTTCCCTTCACAGAGATCCCTTCGAGACACTCTGGCTATGAAACGTTGGTAGGTGGTCAGGCTTAATTATGGCCGTCAAAACACCCACGTGCTGCTCTCTGATATCTTGCTCAACCACGTTTTTTAAAAATCGTCTCGTACTTCCTTATGTCACTTTAATCAAGCTTCGGGGACTGGGTAGTTCGCTTCAACCGGATCTTACAAGGATTCTCAGGATCTGGGGTAGCTTGCCAAGAATCTGGCGCTGGTTTAACCCTAGAGTGATGAATCCAGGGAGTCACTTCCGCCACCTTTACAGTGCACAAACTTGTCCAAGTATGTCTGTATGTTTTTCTTGACCTTCTGTGGTATATGGTACTGATGGAGGCTAACAGGAGGCTAACATGTATAGGTGGAATATTACGGACGAGTCCTGGAGGATTATTTTCTGCCCATACTCCTGGACTATCAAATAATGATCCACCACTCTTTGGGTTTGGGGTTATCATTGCAGAATACAGACGCTTTTCTTTCTTCTTTTGGCATTAGTACAGCTAACGTGCCTGGTGATTTATTAAACTGCAGGGACGTTGATCCATTGGGTAGAAATTTTATCTGTGCTTGAAGCTTTGACAATAGATCTCGTCCTAGAATTTGAATTGGACACTCCGGCATATATAGGAACTGATGCTGAACAAAATGGCCCCCCCAGTGTACAAGTATGACTCCTAAGAACCAGTCTAATAGCTTCTTTCCCAGTAGCTCCTATTACAGTAACAGTCTTTCCAGAGGCAGAGGCTACTAATTTGGTCCAAACAGAGCGTTCAGCACCCGTATCAATCATGAAGGGACTTTTCTTTTCCCCTATTGTTACTTCGACCATAGGCTCTGCTCGGTCAGTATCAATAGTCCTCCATGACTGTATCAGCTAGACCCACAAAGTTCCGGACAAGTCGACTTTAGTGGCTAGTTGGTGTTCTGGTTGCCTCGGAGGTGCACTCTGCTGCCTCCGTTGGGGTATCTGGGTTGGTATGTCGCCCAGGTATTCGTCTTCTGATGCTGAGAGTGACACCAGCCCCATGTCGTGGTATGCGTCCACCATTTTGGGCCTGCATGCTTGGGACAAGAGCTGCCCGATATCTTGGGTTTGACCCGTGGTTTGCCCTCGGGGTTTTCGGGAGTGCTTCCCCATTGCTTGCTGTGTCCACCGTGAGTGTTTTCCCGGTCTGTGGAGGCTTTTTGGGTGAGCCTTGAAGTGTTATTAGAGCAGCTATGTCGGAGCTCGGGTGCCATGCGTCTTGTCCGCTCAGCCGTTAGCTCCGCCCCCCTGACTGCCCCCTTTTTAAAAAGGGATGAAGCAAAGGTGCACTGCTTATTGGAAATTAAATGCTCTGTAGCCAGACCATTTAATATAGGAGGATTTTAGTCAGGCTGAATTCTGGTGTAAATATGTTCAACCGGTATCCTGGCTTGACTAAGTGGAATCTTGTTGTAAATTCAGTCCTTAGATCAGGGGATATTGGCGAGACTAAGCAGATTCTGGTATATATTTCGTCTGCTAGCTCTCACACTATCTTGGCTAAGTGTGCCCTGTTGTAAATTCTGCCACTAGACCATAGATAGAATATATAGACTAGTGGATCCTGGTGTAAATTCCGTCCACTAGATCGTGGTGTCTAGGCAGCGAAGGCTAGTTGAATTCTGGGAATCCGTTGGAATTGGTGAAAATGTATGTCCTGCTAGAAAGCTTGAGCTCTGCTGTTTAGCGAACGTGTAAATTGTGTGTATAGTGTAAAATACCATAACCACTGACTGGTACCATATCCACTGACTTGTACCATAACTACTAATATTGCGTGAAAAATACTAAAATGTACTGTTTAACGTTGTATGTGTAACACTTTAACTATTACTAACTGACCTTGTAACTTTAAAACCATAATTGTCTAAACCACTGACAGTAGACCACTGTCCACCATAACCACTGACAGCAGAGATGAAATTGTTGAAATGTTATGTGATCGGTTAGTATATGTGGATTAATAGTTTGGATAATTGTATGGTTTGAATAATACCGTATATACTCAAGTATAAGACGAGTTTTTCAGCACATTTTTTGTGCTGAAAAACCCCCACTCGTCTTATACTCGAGTCAATTGTCTGTATTATGGCAATTTACATTGCCATAATACAGACAAGGACTGGGGGCTGGCAGGAAGCTGTAACTTACCTTCACAGCAGCTCCTGTCAGCTCCCTTCTCTCTCCTCCGATCCGTGCAGCTCCCAGGTCAGCTCCCTCTGCAAGTCTTGCGAGAGCCGCGGGATCAGAGCGTTGCCACGGGTTACCGTGGCAACGCTCCGCACGGCCGCTGACAGGAGCTGCTGTGAAGGTAAGTAAGAGCTCTCTGCCAGCCCCCCTCCTACAGCCCATCCACTGGACCACCAGGGAGTGAGAGCCCCCCTCCCTGGCCAGCTAACAAGCAGGGAGGGGGGACGAAAAAAATAAAAATATTAATAAAAAAATAATAATAAAATAAAAAAAATAATAATATAAGAAAAAAAAATAATATTAAAATAATAATAATTAAATAATAATAAAAAATGCCCACCCCCCACCAATGCTCTCCATCACACACACACACTGCACTCATATACACACACTGCACTCATACACACACACTGCACTCATACACACACTGCATTCATACACACACACACTGCACTCATACACACACTGCAATTATACACACACACTGCATTCATACACACTGCACTCATACACACACACTGCAATCATATACACACTGCACTCAAACACACACACTGCACTCATATACACACACTGCACTCATACACACACACTGCACTCATACACACACACTGCATTCATACATACTGCACTCATACACACACACTGCACTCATACACACACACTGCACTCATACATACACACTGCACTGCATTCATTATATACACACTGCATTCATACACACACACTGCATTTATACACACACACTGCACTCATATACACACTGCATTCATACACACACTGCATTTATACACACACTGCACTCATACACAGACTGCATTCATATACACACTGCACTCATACACACACTGCACCCATACAAACACACTGCACTGCATTTATTATATACACACTGCATTTATGCACACACACTGCACTCATACACACACTGCATTCATATACACACTGCACTCATACACACACTGCATTCATACACACACTGCATTCATACACACACACACTGCATTCATTATATACACACACTGTAAATAAATATTCAATTAATATAATTTTTTTAGGATCTAATTTTATTTAGAAATTTACCAGTAGTTGCTGCATTTCCCACCCTAGTCTTATACTCGAGTCAATACGTTTTCCCAGTTTTTTGGGGTAAAATTAGGGGCCTCGGCTTATATTCGGGTCGGCTTATACTCGAGTATATACGGTAGTTACATTGATTTGTATATAGTGTTTGGTGAGACTTTTTGATTTTACTTGTGTGTGCGACGTTGTGATATTGTTGAGTGTGTGAGGATCCTGTGTGGCGTGCACGTGTGTGTTTGGGCCTAGTAATTGTGCCATGCGGTGCTGTTGCTAAGGAAACAGGTGTGACCGTTGGTAGTGTGTTTGAATACTTGCTGTGTGCTTGAATCAGATACTCCAGTGACAGTATGAGTGCGTCTGATTCAAAGATCGTTGATCCCTTGTCCTGTATGTTAAATAACTTTTCCAAGGGATATACTGCTTGCGATTTTGGTGTAAAGCTATCCCCAAAACGATTGACTACACTGTGTAGTAGGGAATGGCCTGTCCTGGCGGCCGCATGGTCTCCATGTGGCAGTCTTGACCTAAATTTAGTGCAGCGTGTACATGTGGCTGTAACTAGTAGGCCGGAATTCTACGATCAGTTTCCATATATTGATAGTTGGAAGCAGATCGATGAAAAACTGCCTAAGTGGATTAAACTGTGCCATGAGGAACAATGTCGCCTCATGGTGGCTAGGACTCGCCTGTCCATAAGGGCCGCAGCTTTGCCCATTTTGGACACGCCCCCTGAGTCCGAGCTTCCTTTGCCACCCCCTTACCTCCTCCAGGGCTAGAGGAGGTGCTGCTGGTGTAGCCACCCCCCTGCTCCATTGTCCCCACCTATCCACTCACCTAGCTCAGAGGCCAGCCCACTTGCCCTAAGTCCTCCCCTTCCGGTTCCTACCCACACTAGTTCCCTATATCCGGAACTGATGTTACTTCTGGTTCCTGGTCAGGCTCCTCCCAGCCCTGCCGAAATATTCTGTTAACAGAATTGCCGATCAGTAAAGTTAACTCACCCCCTTTCAGCTATCTTACTACTCCTAGACCGGAACCTGTTAATAAGCAACATTATCGAAGTCCCATACTAACCTGACAACTGACTGGCACCCTTCCATCCCGACATTTACAAATGCCTCTCCGGCTTACCCCTGGTCCACCACATATTGCCCGACTGATTAACTCAGCCTTTGTCAGCCAGGCCCAGAGTGATATTAAAAGAAAGTTACAAAAGTTGGAGGGATTTGCAGGAATGTCCATATCACAGTTAATGGAAATTGCAAATAAGGTGTATATGAAAAGGGAGACTGAAACAAAGCGTGAGGAGGAGCGTAAGATGAGGAAGAAAGCAGATATGTTGGCGGTTGCTATTTCAGGTGTAGCCAGACAAGGAGGGGAGATGGATAGAGGTGTTGAGAATAGGATGGAGAATAGGATGAGCAGGGTACCACTAGGCAGAGATCAATGTGCATACTGTAGAGAGGAAGGACATTGGAAAAGTGATTGCCCACAGAGGGGATATTTTGAAGGTGGTAGACAAGATGAGAGAAGGGGGCGAAGGGTAGCTATAGAGGACGAGGTAGAGGAAGTTTTGGAGGGAATAATAGCAATAGCAGAGGTGGTGTTCAGGGAGGTAGATATTATCCCCGTACCCAGAGATCAAGGGATAGGGAAAATAGAGATTTTGTGGGTCTGGCTGATATAGTCATGGAGGACTATTGATACTGACCGGGCTCCATCCCCCTTGGCCGAGTGGAGCCTATGGTTGATGTATCAATAGAGGGAAAGAGAAGTCCTTTCATGATAGACACGGGTGCTGAGCATTCTGTGGTGACTAAGTTGGTAGCTCCTCCTTCTGGAAAGACTGTAACTGTGATAGGAGCTACTGGGAGAAGCACTGCTAGACCGGTTCTCAGGAGTCGCACTTGCATTTTAGTAGGCCATTTTGTGAAACACCAGTTCCTATATATGCCAGAGTGTCCAATCCAACTTCTAGGACGAGATCTATTATCAAAGCTTCAGGCTCAGATAACTTTTCTACCTAATGGATCAACGTCTCTGAAGTTTTATAAATCACCAGGCATGATAGCGGTATTAAAATGCACTCACAAAAGTAGAAATAAAAAGGCAGGGTATAATCAGTCTCTTCAAATGCTTCCTTTCTTCTCTTATTCCAAGATGAAGGCTTAGAACAAAGCACAAGAACAAAACATAGTGTATAGCTGTATGAGTTAAAAAGATTAACTTTATTTAATGCACTTACAAAATAACAGTAGTAAAAAGGCTCATCAAATCAAACTCGATGTCTTCCCCACCAGGAACAAGAATAACCTTCAGGGTATGGAGACCAAGTAGATGAAAGAGTCCACGGTTAAAAAATCAATAATAAAGTAAATCTTGCCACCCTGCGCGTTTCGTCTAAAAGACTTCGTCAGGGGCTTGTGACAACAATGTAAATACAATTCACATACATACATTTTAAATACCCCGCCTAAAAAACTTTAGCAAACATACAACCAATCATAGGAGAGTCCTTCGAATCAATCCACCTGTGGGTAATCCCGTCCGTCCGGCTTCTTTTCTTTTTCGCGCTTTCGCGTTCCACTAATAGGATAAAAGAAGTCCATCATTCGTGATAAGTCCATCCATTTAAAAAAGGGACATAAAAAAGGACATAAATAACAGACATAAAAACAAAAGTGTTAAAACAGATAAAAATACTAAATAATTAAAACGAAAAAAACTATTACAGGAAACAAAGCATGTCAAAATCTACATTCATACCATCAGGTTGCATAGTTTTTAGAGTATAAATCCAGTATCCTTCTCTCTGTCTAAGTTTAAGTACCAGATCACCTCCTCTTTTATCCAAAGACACCTTTTCAATCCCAATACAAGAAAAAGCACTGGGATTGAAATTTTGACACCTATTACAGTGGACGGGAACTGAATGGGATAATAATTTATTTTTAATATTGTTGCGATGTTCTAAAAATCTTTTTTTCACAGGTCCAATTGTCCGTCCTACATATTGAGTTCCACATCCACATGTTAGGAGATATACCACATGTGTAGAATTACATGTGATATGTTCCTTAATTTTAAATTTCTTTTTAGTTTTTGAACTACAGAAATACTGAATTTTCTGGCTCTTATGATGACAACTTTTACATGAGCCACATGTATAAAAGCCCACATGATCTTGAGTTTCTTGTTTGTTCCTATTTCTAAAAGTGCTAGGTGTCAGAACGTTTTAAAAATTCTTTCCTTTCCTAAAAATAATCTGTGGAACAGAAGGGAGTTCTGTCTTTAAAAAATCATCTTCCAACAGAAGGGGCCAATGTTTATTTAATATTTTCTTAATTTTATTAGCATGAACATTATATTGAGTATTAAAAGAGAAGGCAAATTTATTATTAGCCAATGAAACTCTTTTTTCCTTATTAAGTAATAAATCTCTTCTCTTCTTATTATAAGAATGCATAATTTCTTTATTTATAAAACTACTCTTATAACCTTTTTCTATAAACTTATTTTTTAAAACAGAGGCCTGGTCCAAAAATTTTTTTTCGTCCGTACAATTTTACCAACCTGATGGTATGAATGTAGATTTTGACATGGTTTGTTTCCTGTAATTGTTTTTTTTGTTTTAATTATTTAGTATTTTTATCTGTTTTAACACTTTTGTCTTTTATGTCTGTTATTTATGTCCTTTTTTGTCCCTTTTTTAAAATGGATGGACTTATCACGAATGATGGACTTCTTTTATCCTATTATTGGAACGCATATGCGTTCCAATGTGAACTTAGAACTTCCGTCTGCCTTTTTCAGCGTCTGAACATGAAGAAGAAGTGGAATGCATTTGCGTTCCATTACGGATGTGTCACTTCCGGTTGATACTTGAAAGCGAGGCTTGGGACGCATACGAGGAAATTAAAGCGCGAAAAAGAAAAGAAGCCGGACGGACGGGATTACCCACAGGTGGATTGATTCAAAGGACTCTCCTATGATTGGTTGTATGTTTGCTAAAGTTTTTTAGGCGGGGTATTTAAAGTGTATGTATGTGAATTGTATTTATATTGTTGTCACAAGCCCCTGACAAAGTCTTTTAGACGAAGCGCGTAGGGTGGCAAGATTTACTTTATTATTGATTTTTTAACCGTGGACTCTTTCATCTACTTGGTCTCCATACCCTGAAGGTTATTCTTGTTCCTGGTGGGCAAGACATCGAGTTTGATTTGATGAGCCTTTTTACTACTGTTATTTTGTAAGTGCATTAAATAAAGTTAATCTTTTTAACTCATACAGCTATACACTATGTTTTGTTCTTGTGCTTTGTTCTAAGCCTTCATCTTGGAATAAGAGAAGAAAGGAAGCACTTGAAGAGACTGATTATACCCTGCCTTTTTATTTCTACTTTTTTGAGTGTATTTTAGTCCCTTTTTTTATTTTTTTTGTTTTATCTGCACTATTGTGGTCTCCCTTTGTAATTTTAGGTTGTGCATATTTATTGTTCTATATTTATGCTATTGAAGATATTTGGGGAGTCTTCGCACTTCCTTTTTTTAAAGGGTATTGATATATTTGTATATTTTATCCTTTTTTTAGCCACAAGGGTTTTTTGCACTTGGTGCACATTATTTCTTTTTTGTCTGCATGATAACGGTATTGGTGCCAAAGGAAGAAGAATGGCGTTTCTATTCTGTAATGACAAATGCAAACCCTAAGAGTGATGGAACTTTAATTGACCTTCCAGAAGTATGGGCAGAAAATAATCCTCCAGGACTTGCTCGTAACATCCCACCGATACATATTGAGTTAAAGCTTGGGGTATATCCTGTTGGCCTTTGTATATTGTTCTTTTATCTACCCCAACAGCTGTAAAGGTGGCAGAGGTGACTCCTTGGATCCATCACTCTAGGGGTAAACCAGCGGCAGATTCCTTGCAAGCTATTCCAGATCCTGAGAATCCTTGCAAGATCCGGTTGAAGCGCATAACCCAGTCAGATTGAGTGTGACTTGTACGAGGTGATTTTTGAAGTATCGTCGTTGGAAACATCATCGGAAATCAAGTAGGTGTTTTGACGGCAATAATAAAGCCTGACCACCTGCCTACTTGTCATAGTCAGAGTGTCCCAAAGGGACCTCTGTGAAGGTAAGTGAGGATCAGAAGGACAACAATCCTTGCAGCCCTCACAAGCGGGAAGCTGAGGTGCCGACGCACGGTCGAAGAATAGGATGAGGACCTCAAGAATGTTGTGTTTATTTGTGTGTTTTAATGTTTTCTTAATTTTTCAGGAAGGTAAAGGTGCTAACTGCTTTGTATGTGGAGGCACAAATATGGGAGACCAATGGCCATGGAAGGCAAAAGAAGTATGGTACCCTGGTTCTGAGACAGTTGAACAACAGATGTCTTCCCAAACTGGCCATCAAGTAAATGTAAGGGAAAAATCTGAATGGTGTTTAAAGACATCTATAATAGGTCATGTATGTTTAGCTAGAGGAGGTCCAATGTATAATACACCTGTTGGAGAGTTAACATGTTTGGGATAGAAGGCCTATAATGCTAGTACTCAAAATACTACTTGGTGGTCAGCTTCAAATGTCTTGGAACCTACTAATCCATTTGCCAATTATACCAATTTGAGAGAGGTATGGTTTGATCTATCTGTTACATCTAATTGGAGAGCCCCATCAAATTTATAATGGATCTGTGGTAAGAAGGCATATTCGGAGTTACCACAAGATTGGGAAGGGGCATGTGTGCTAGCTATGCTCAAACCATCCTTCTTCTTGTTGCCAATTGAAACAGGAGAGACCTTGGGAGTTAAAGTTTATGATGGGAATCATAAAAAGAAACGAGCATCATTGAACATAGGCCTCCCCAGCGTATTATTATTATGGACCTGCTACCTGGGCGGAAGATGGTACATATGGTTATAGAACCCCCATATATATGCTCAACAGCATTATAAGATTACAGGTGGTGGTTGAGGTCATAACCAACGAGACGGCTAAAGCACTTAACCTTTTGGCTAAGCAAAATACCCGTATGAGATCAGCCATTTACCAAAATAGGCTGGCTCTTGATTATTTGCTGGCAGTAGAAGGAGGTGTGTGCGGAACGTTTAACCTCAGTAATTGTTGTCTGCACATAGATGACGAGGGGCAGGCAGTGGTTGACCTTGCCAGCCACATGGTTAAACTGACGCATGTACCTACTCAGATCTGGAATGGGTGTAATCCAAATAGTTGGTTTGGAAGTTGGTATGAGCAGTTAGGTGGGATTAAAGCATTAGTAGGAGGAGTAGTGTTTATTATATTCGTATGCCTCCTCCTGCCCTGTTTAATCCCACTAGTGGTCAGGTCTATACGTAGTGTTATAGAGAGCACTATAGAAAGAAAGACATGAAAATTCCAACTAGAGAAATTGAAATAGCAAGGCCTCCTATATGGCATTGTAGCTTCACAAAATAGGGACAAAGGAATACAACGGGGGTATTGTTGTACTCAGCAGATGTAGCTGAACACAATATGAGGTTCTGTACAAGGATAGCACACACCAGCTTTACGAAATACACATTATAAAACCTTGTTATGTGTGTATATGCCAAAATAGAGAAAAAACACAATTTTACTCCAATATTTAGAGATTGGCGGTGAAATGGCTACGTAAAAAGTTTCAAAATAACCTTAGGTAAATAGCCTGTGATGTCTACTTTATATAAATATATACTTTTGTGTGGCAATTTTGTTTTCTGTAATGGGTATTAAACTTCCAAGACAAACATACCAACTTCTAAAATTGTTTCACATTGAAATTTTATTTTAGACCTTGTAGTTTGTGACCTGTAACTTTAAAAATAAACTGAAATCCTACACATATTATGTACTTTGTAAATCAAGACACGTAAATGAATTGATTTTGAATTACTTTTCCTAAGCTGGACATATTAAGCACGTGGTATTATTGCCAAAATGTTTTCTCAATTATTTTTCTTCTTTTTTTTTTTCTTCTTTATTTTTGCGTGCTGCAAACCCACAATAGCTTTTCCATATGCATAATAGCAGGTATTAACAGATTTCAACAATGATTATACAATGCATGTGTCAGAGCTTAGCACAAATTTTTCTTTTAGTTATAACAAGTAGATAATCCTAGGTGGTGAGTAAGGTCTAGAATATGTGTAGCTAGCGTATGAGATTGTGGTTTTGTTACCTAGGTCATGGGTCGGTTGCGGAGGTCTGGCCCAGTGTGAGTGTTATCAGCGGGCTGGTCGTGGTTCTGGTTCCTTGCTTGGGTCAGTATGGGTTTGGTAGAGGTTGCAATGCTGGTTGTTGAGTCCTGTGAATAAGTCTTCAGTATGCTCTACCTCTCGGTAGAGGTGTAGATGGCTTGAGCTCAATAGAGACAACTGATGAGGGGTGGTAGCCCTAACCTAGGGGCAGTCGGGCGTGTGTGTTCCGTCTTGCGCAGTGATACATGTTCTGTGGACGCGGTATTGTGTGTCAGCGCCTTCTCTAGCAGGCTCTTATAATAAACTAGTGTCGTAACTTGTGTAACATTACTGCGTGTGCAGTAAATGGTATATAGGCATTTTATAACATTAACATTTTGTATCGCCTTTGACCAGGCAGGGGTAGGAGACTTCTCCCCCCCTACCTGTCAGGTGGCCTGTGTGTCCAGTCTCTGCCTTCTTGGAATGAATATTTCCGTGGTTGCTGGGTTCCAGGCTTGGGCAGTATTTTGGTCGGGTTTGTTCGGTAGGCCCAGCTTCGTTAGAAGTGCGGGTGTTTCAGTCCCCGAGGAGAGTTTGTGTGTGGTCCCTTTGTGGGTGACTAGTAAGGAGCGTGGGTTACCCCAGCGGTATGGTATCCCGCTGAACGCAGCTGACTGGTGAGTTCACTAAGTGATTTTCTCTATTGGAGAGTGGTTTTGGTTAAGTCCTGATAGAAGGTTAGTTGGGACTCTTCGAAATCCAGTGGAGTCTTGCTTTTGATCGCATTCATAATGTGCCCCTTGTCTTGGGGTAGGACACAGTGGACGATGACATCTCCAGCAAGCGTGGTGGCGGCTCTGGGAGGTGCTGGTAAGCGGTATATCCCTGCGAATGTGAGCTTCCTTGCCGTTGCGGGTGGTAGTAGTGATTGCATGAGTCTCCTAATATAGTGCGGTAGGTCCTCTTTGTTTACTGAGGCGGGTATGCCTCTGATTTTAATATGATTGCGTCGGTTTTTATCCTCTTGTGCTGCCACTTGTACTGTCAGGAGTAGGTGGCTGTGTTGCAGCTGGAGGAATGACTCCTTCAGCGTGGAGATTTCTCCCTGGATCATTCTAACTTCAC
Source organism: Pelobates fuscus (assembly GCF_036172605.1). NCBI lineage: Eukaryota > Metazoa > Chordata > Amphibia > Anura > Pelobatidae > Pelobates > Pelobates fuscus. Next base: position 271,223,141 of record NC_086317.1, on the reverse strand, counting down.
CCTCTGTATTGACAACTTTCTCTGTGATCTGTTGCATGCTCATTTTGAGCGCAGGTAAGTCTGCTGCCAGCAAGCATTGTATGTCCTGCAGCATGGTTTGCAGTTGCTGCAGGTCCTGCTTAGTAGCCAGATCTGTGGTTCCCTGCTGGGGTGTGGGTTTGGGCAGCGTGGTTTGTTTAGGTTGCATGGCCCCTTGTGTGACTCCCTGGGAGGTTTGATCTATGGGGGTAGCTGTGTGTGGGAGGTCTGGGCCTTGTTCGGCCGCCATTTTGGCGGGTGCCTGTCGTTGGAATAGGGTGCCTATGTCAGGCTGTGCTGTGGCAGTACCTTATTGGGATCTTTGTGATCTGCGTCCCATCTCCGTGCTTTCGTACTCTGAGTCCTGTTGCAGCTCTCCCCCGGGGTTCCAGGCGTCCTCTCTGCCCAGCAGGTACTCCAGGCTACGGCTGCTCGGCGTGTAGTAGGTCCGAACTTTGCTTTTCGGCTTGGCCTGCCTTGGGGTATACAGGAAGGGCATCGGGTGATGCGGGATGGTCTCCCCTGTTCAGTGCTGTGGGTTTTGTGCCTGGATGGCATTTAGTTTTTGCGATATCAAGCGGATTGTGTTTGTATTTTCAGGAGCTGCTAGATATGGCATCTGGCCTGTTTCACTGCTAGGCTCCGCCCCCTATTTTTCATTTTTTTTGGTAATAAATGAGAATTTATATATGTATATGTTCACATCAAATTAAAGCCCTTTTTGTTGTTTAAAAAATTGTATATAATATGTGTTGGTACAATAAATGAGAGAGATGCAAATTGCAGTTGAACACAAACAGCAAAAAATGCAAAAATTGCTTGTGTCTTTAAGGGTATGTCCAGCTTCTGAAGCTGTGTCCTTAACCCCTTAAGGATGGTGGGCGTTCTATGCCATCCTTGGGGACCTGGCCCAGGGAGTCCCCCTCCTTCCTCTTCAGACCCCCTGGGCCATGTGATAGCGAGGTCCTTGCGAGGACGTCACGATCACATGGACGGCATGTAATGACAGGTACTCCCCCTGCTGCCTGAAAAAAGTAAAATACATGTTAAAGTTACAGTTTAAAATAAAATATATACTTAGATCATATATATATTTATTATATATATGATCTAAGTATATATATACACACATGTACATACATACACATACACTATCTAAGTGTATTTTAACATTAATATATATATATATATAATTATATATATATATATATATATTAATATCAAAATACATGTACAATGATCTTGATTAAATATATATATAATTTTTATTATATATATTTATATATAATATAAAATAAATAAATATTTAAATACGTTTAAAATAAAATAAATAATTAAAAATTAAAAATAAATAAAAAATATATATATGTGTAAATTAAAATATATATATTGATATCAAAATACATGTAGAACGAAATAATATATATACCTATATATAAATAAAAAATAATGTAAAAAAATTATATACATATATATATATACACAACGGAAGATTCAAAGATAGCACTCCAGGGACTTGATAAAATGTAACTTTTATTTTACTCACTAAAACATCAAAGGTGTCAACGTTTCAGCTTGATCCCCTCAAGCTTTCGTCAGGACATACTGTGCAGACAAATAAACCCACATATATACCATACAGATAACGATAACTCACCACACTTGTGAAGCCTCTGACTCCATGGTCATCACCATGGTGACATATATCAACAATAATAAAAGTGCAACCATACACATAGATCGTGCAATTAAAAAATATTCAATTAGACTATTTTACGCTAGGGGAATCAATTACTTAAACATTAGTCACACTGGCAGCATTGAATAGTAACTACTGCAATGAATATCCTTCATAATGTATAAACTGGACTCATAGAAAGCAGGGCTGAAAACCAACAGGAATACTAGAGACTCTGAGAAAGTTCAGACAAAACTAATCAAAAAACATTCAATTAAACTATTTTACGCTAGGGGAATCAATTACTTAAACATTAGTCACACTGGCAGCATTGAATAGTAACTACTGCAATGAATATCCTTCATAATGTATAAACTGGACTCATAGAAAGCAGGGCTGAAAACCAACAGGAATACTAGAGACTCTGAGAAAGTTCAGACAAAACTAATCGAAAAACATATTTAAACATCATTATAAGGGCATATGTCCCACTGGAATTCACTCCACAGAAGATTGCTAGGATAGGGGTAGATCGCCTAACTGATTCCAAAATAGACTTCACAATTAAACTCACTGGAGATTGGCCAGTTACTAGATAATAATAACTACTAATGATCTCAAAATTGATCACAATGGCCACATAGAACGGTAACTGATGCACTATATTCGATTTCTTAGTATATACAACGGACTCCAACAAAGCCAATACGAGATAACAAGATAATCTAACAAAAGGGTGACACACCAATGCATGAGCACCTGTATCACCAGAGTTAACAAAATCAAAGTTGTTTAAGATAGGGGTGGATCACCTAAGTGGTTCCAAATAGACTACCCAATTAAACTAATACTGACTAGTGTAGTTACTAGAAATAAACTAGATACTCCTTATATGAAATACTAAACAGAGCTGCAACTGTCTCATATAGTAAAAACCCATACATTTCAAACCTCTGTATCATCATCATAATGAGTTACAATTCTGAGGCACATGGAAACTATTAAGATTTTTCAAAGTAATGAAGGTCCTGTGCCAGTGCCACCATGGACAAAAGGGAGGATTGCCTATCCCCCAGGGTGGGCATCCACATCCCGCCCCATATTCGTGACATATTCCAGGATCAACATAGTTATGAGAGAAAACATGGTTATGAGAGAAACATAGGTATGTATGCCTATCCCACAGGGTGGGCATCACATACCCCATCTCCAAAAAAGATTAATTGGATAGCACAGAAAATGAAAAATTATAAAAATGCAGTCAAGGTATATTTCTCATTCAGACCCTCAGGGTATACTGTTCTCAGAGTTCTGATCCAATATAGTTCACGTTGTAGTAACATTTTCTTGCGGTCCCCTCCCCTCCTGGGTGGAGGTACATGGTCGATTGCCATGAGTTTCAGAGTCGGTAGAGTGTGGCCTCTCTCCAAGAAATGTTTGGCCACCGGTAAGTCTGATTTCTGATCCCTATACGCCACTCGTATGTTGGATCTATGATTGCGAATACGTTCGCGCAAGGGCAGGTCCGTCTTGCCAATATAAGTAAGTCCACAGGGACAAGTAAGCCTGTATATTACATAATCAGTGGTGCAGGTTAGCCGATGCCTAATGATGTACTTTTTTCCTGTATGAGGATGAGCAAAGAATTTTCCCGATAACATGTGTCCGCAAGTGACACAACCTAAGCACTTATAACAGCCCAGATTTATAGAGCCTTGTTTCTGCTCGTAACAGTGTATAGGATCTGTCTTAACTAACAAGTCTTTCAGATTTCGATTTCTCCTATAACACATCATAGGTGATTGGCGAAATGGTTCTGGTAAAGAAGTATCGTTCCTCAAAATTCTCCAATTTCTATCAATCATCCGTTTGAATTTTGGAGATGCTGTAGTGTAAGTGGTTGGAAAAACCAGTCTCCTTGTTGATACAGTGTTTGACTCGACTTGTGTTGAGTAGCACCTATCTAAGGCTTTATGGAGTGTCTGTTCACTGTAACCCCGTTGGTGAAACTTATCCCACATTAGTTTCAATTGTTCCTCCGCTTTACTGGGATCTGAGTTGTTCCTCATCACCCTCAAAAATTGTGAATATGGTAAGGATTGTTTGAGGGCATTGGGATGGAAACTATTCGCCTGAAGTAAAGTGTTGCGGTCCGTAGTCTTAGAGTAGAGTGTATATGCCAACTTGGTACCTTCTCTAATGATCCGTACATCCAGAAAATCCACTGAAAGCGGGTCTGCTGTCATAGTGAGTTCTACATTCGGTGTACAAACCACTCCCTCTGATGAAATAAGGTTTAAGAGGAAAAGTACCTTTGATCCCCTGCCGAATCAAGCCTCTATAAAAAGTTTTTTAAGGTCTGTACAAAAGGAAACAACGGACCATCTAAAAGTTACTCATTCCTACCATTCAAATTGTTCCAAAATGGATCGACAGATCATTAAGTCTTTGGCTATGGACAAAGACATTGTTATTAGATCAGCAGACAAGGGCGGGGGAATCGTTATTCAAGACTATGCTAAATATAGATTGGAAATTATCCAACAATTATCTGATTCCCAGACTTATCTGAAATTGAAAGGCGATCCTACGCTTCAAGTGAAACTTTTAATTGACGCCATTCTACTGAAGGGTCTGGAACAGAATTTTATCGATCAGGACCTCTGGGAATTTTTACATCAACCAAACCCGAGGACCCCAGTAATCTATACACTCCCCAAGGTGCATAAGAACCTTCAGGACCCTCCTGGGAGACCAATTGTGTCGGCGGTGGGAGGCATCCTAGAACCACTGGCTAAATGGCTGGATTTCCTATTTAAGGAAACGATTCAAAACCTTTCAACATACATCAAGGATACTCCAAGTTTCATTGATATGATTTCCAAGATTTCCTTACCAGTTGGGCTGACATCACTAGTTACGTGTGATGTGAAGAGCTTATACACTATCATACCCCACTCAGGGGGAGTCCAAGCCATGGAACGGATTCTTTCATCTTCAGACAAATACAGGGGCCCCCCAATCGAATACGTTATGCAAATTCTGGAATTGGTTCTGACTCAGAACTATTTTCGTTTTGAATTTGATTGGTTCAGGCAGTCAGCAGGAACATCTATGGGAGCTGCCATGGCTCCAATGTATGCGAATGGATTCATGTTTGAATTTGAAACTCAATATATATTGGAGCCATTTAAAGATATTATTTTACTATACGGTCGCTACATCGATGACATTTTCATGATCATCAAGGGAGACAACAGCACTGCAGAATCTATGGTCCAATATATCAATTCTTGTACACCGAATGTAGAACTCACTATGACAGCAGACCCGCTTTCAGTGGATTTTCTGGATGTACGGATCATTAGAGAAGGTACCAAGTTGGCATATACACTCTACTCTAAGACTACGGACCGCAACACTTTACTTCAGGCGAATAGTTTCCATCCCAATGCCCTCAAACAATCCTTACCATATTCACAATTTTTGAGGGTGATGAGGAACAACTCAGATCCCAGTAAAGCGGAGGAACAATTGAAACTAATGTGGGATAAGTTTCACCAACGGGGTTACAGTGAACAGACACTCCATAAAGCCTTAGATAGGTGCTACTCAACACAAGTCGAGTCAAACACTGTATCAACAAGGAGACTGGTTTTTCCAACCACTTACACTACAGCATCTCCAAAATTCAAACGGATGATTGATAGAAATTGGAGAATTTTGAGGAACGATACTTCTTTACCAGAACCATTTCGCCAATCACCTATGATGTGTTATAGGAGAAATCGAAATCTGAAAGACTTGTTAGTTAAGACAGATCCTATACACTGTTACGAGCAGAAACAAGGCTCTATAAATCTGGGCTGTTATAAGTGCTTAGGTTGTGTCACTTGCGGACACATGTTATCGGGAAAATTCTTTGCTCATCCTCATACAGGAAAAAAGTACATCATTAGGCATCGGCTAACCTGCACCACTGATTATGTAATATACAGGCTTACTTGTCCCTGTGGACTTACTTATATTGGCAAGACGGACCTGCCCTTGCGCGAACGTATTCGCAATCATAGATCCAACATACGAGTGGCGTATAGGGATCAGAAATCAGACTTACCGGTGGCCAAACATTTCTTGGAGAGAGGCCACACTCTACCGACTCTGAAACTCATGGCAATCGACCATGTACCTCCACCCAGGAGGGGAGGGGACCGCAAGAAAATGTTACTACAACGTGAACTATATTGGATCAGAACTCTGAGAACAGTATACCCTGAGGGTCTGAATGAGAAATATACCTTGACTGCATTTTTATAATTTTTCATTTTCTGTGCTATCCAATTAATCTTTTTTGGAGATGGGGTATGTGATGCCCACCCTGTGGGATAGGCATACATACCTATGTTTCTCTCATAACCATGTTTTCTCTCATAACTATGTTGATCCTGGAATATGTCACGAATATGGGGCGGGATGTGGATGCCCACCCTGGGGGATAGGCAATCCTCCCTTTTGTCCATGGTGGCACTGGCACAGGACCTTCATTACTTTGAAAAATCTTAATAGTTTCCATGTGCCTCAGAATTGTAACTCATTATGATGATGATACAGAGGTTTGAAATGTATGGGTTTTTACTATATGAGACAGTTGCAGCTCTGTTTAGTATTTCATATAAGGAGTATCTAGTTTATTTCTAGTAACTACACTAGTCAGTATTAGTTTAATTGGGTAGTCTATTTGGAACCACTTAGGTGATCCACCCCTATCTTAAACAACTTTGATTTTGTTAACTCTGGTGATACAGGTGCTCATGCATTGGTGTGTCACCCTTTTGTTAGATTATCTTGTTATCTCGTATTGGCTTTGTTGGAGTCCGTTGTATATACTAAGAAATCGAATATAGTGCATCAGTTACCGTTCTATGTGGCCATTGTGATCAATTTTGAGATCATTAGTAGTTATTATTATCTAGTAACTGGCCAATCTCCAGTGAGTTTAATTGTGAAGTCTATTTTGGAATCAGTTAGGCGATCTACCCCTATCCTAGCAATCTTCTGTGGAGTGAATTCCAGTGGGACATATGCCCTTATAATGATGTTTAAATATGTTTTTTGATTAGTTTTGTCTGAACTTTCTCAGAGTCTCTAGTATTCCTGTTGGTTTTCAGCCCTGCTTTCTATGAGTCCAGTTTATACATTATGAAGGATATTCATTGCAGTAGTTACTATTCAATGCTGCCAGTGTGACTAATGTTTAAGTAATTGATTCCCCTAGCGTAAAATAGTCTAATTGAATATTTTTTAATTGCACGATCTATGTGTATGGTTGCACTTTTATTATTGTTGATATATGTCACCATGGTGATGACCATGGAGTCAGAGGCTTCACAAGTGTGGTGAGTTATCGTTATCTGTATGGTATATATGTGGGTTTATTTGTCTGCACAGTATGTCCTGACGAAAGCTTGAGGGGATCAAGCTGAAACGTTGACACCTTTGATGTTTTAGTGAGTAAAATAAAAGTTACATTTTATCAAGTCCCTGGAGTGCTATCTTTGAATCTTCCGTTGTATTTTGGCTGACAAGCACCGGGCATTGGACTACGGATCAGGTGGAGTGCAAGATTATTTGGTTTTTTTATATATATACACACATATATATATATATATATATATATATATAATAATTCTACGTATATATTTATATAATAATTTTACATAATTAGGTCATTATATTAATTACAATTTGCGGCACCTGCCTGACAACCCAGGCCAAAAGTTCTGGGAATTTAGTTTGCTAACACTATATTTAACCCTGTAACTTTCCAAGAAACCATAAAACCTGTACGGGGGGTGGGGGGGGGGGGGGGGGGTACTGTTTTACGTTTTTTGTTTACGTTTTGTTTTGTTCACAACGTGTACATTTGGCTCAGTCCTAACCGGACTGAGCCAAATGTACACGCTGTGAACAAAACAAAACGTAAACAAAACCTGGCATTTGCGCTATATGTCTGTCCAACCATAATTCACCTCTTTCATATTAAATGTACCCACCCTTATTATGTATCATTTTATTCAGGGGAAACAGGGCTTTCATTTGATATCAAATATTTAATTTAATATGAAAAAATGGGAGAAAATAAGAAATGTTGTTATTTTTTTAGTTCTACATGACATTTTATTTATTTGTATATTTATTTTTGATTTTTTTTGTTGTTGCAGTGCACGAAAGTGATACAGGCAGGTCTGAGGTGCCCCAAAAGCAGTCCTCAGGCACTTTCCTCCGCTTGACATGCGGGGCATATGTTTATCAGGCACATTTTTCATATATATAAGCATGCTTAGTGATTTAGGTCATTCTTTAGGCTAACAAGGGTTAAAGGAACACTATAGTCACCTAAATTACTTTAGCTAAATATAGCAGTTTTAGTGTATAGATCATTCCCCTGCAATTTCACTGCTCAATTCACTGTCATTTAGGAGTTAAATCACTTTGTTTCTGTTTATGCAGCCCTAGCCACACCTCCCCTGGCTATGACTGACAGAGCCTGCATGAAAAAAAAACTGGTTTCACTTTCAAACAGATGTAATTAACCTTAAATAATTGTATCTCAATCTCTAAATTGAACTTCAATCACATACAGGAGGCTCTTGCGGGGTCTAGCAAGCTATTAACATAGCAGGGGATAAGAAAATCTTAATTAAACTGAACTTGCAATAAAGAAAGCCTAAATAGGGCTCTCTTTACAGGAAGTGTTTATGGAAGGCTGTGCAAGTCACATGCAGGGAGGTGTGACTAGGGTTCATAAACAAAGGGATTTAACTCCTAAATGGCAGAGGATTGAGCGGTGAGGCTGCAGGGGCATGTTCTATACACCAAAACGGCTTCATTAAGCTAAAGTTGTTCAGGTGACTATAGTGTCCCTTTAATAACAAGTATAGCTCGATGCAAGTGAAAGTAGCTAGGTCATATACTATGTTTTGTGTGATGGCGTTGCTTATCCAGGAGTACTCCCTGGTTGCTCACCCGAGAAGGCAGGATACATGTTACAAGTACAGGCAGAGTGGGGGAACACATAATTAACACTATAGATTAAAACATTTCTATTGCAGGTTATGCATGAGTAAAGGTTGGTTAACGATTTCTGCATTTTTAGGGTGCCATTAATGGTGCCATTAATGGTGCCATTAATGCTAGCATTTTTATGTGTTAAAACGAAAAAGATTTATGCGGTAAGCTATATTCAAAGGCTCAGTATATAAACTTAAACATGCTAAGGCCAGGCAGCAATCTACAAGTATAATATCACCCTGGCTGATCAAAAGTTCGTAAGTCTGCACACACTTCAGGAACCGTCGGCTGGGCGCTGTGTGGCAGTATAGTGGTGCGGCGGCGGCCGTCCGCCCCACTCACCGCCGGAGAAGGCCCCAGTTGGGACAACAAAGTTTTCTCCTCCAGGGGACTGCAGCTTGATAAGCCAGCCTCTCCCTGGCTCCAGCAGGCCTTCTGCTTTGGGCACTGTTGCTGTCGGTCAGCTTTTTGGCGAAAGATATGTTTTTTTTTTTGTCATATTTGGTGCTGTGTAGCAGGAGCTTCTTTTGCCTGCGACCGTCCAGCTCGGCGGTCTGGCCCCGCCCCCCTCTACATGACATTTTAACTGTCAATGTCATAATACTGTTTGCTTTTACTGCAATAAAATACACATATTTGTTTTCAGCAAAGTCTCACGTGTAAAACAGTACCCCCTATGTACAGGTTTTATGGTGTTTTGGGAAGTTACAGGATCAAATATAGCACGTTACATTTGAAATTGAAATTCGCAGGATTGGTTACATTGCCTTTGAGACTGTATAGTAGCCCAGGAATTAAATTTACACCCATAATGGCATACCATTTGCAAATGGGGTATGTCCAGTCTTTTTTTTTTTTTTTTTTTTATTATTAATTCTTTATTTTTGTAGTGCGTATAGTAGTCACAGGCTTACATATGGTACCCCAATGGCATTCCACATGCAGGTTTCAAGACATTAGTTACAGTAGGGGGTAATAGACAATGCACTTTTTTTTGTTATTTGTAAAGACGGGATATGCATGAATAACAGGCGTATAAAACAGGCTTAGAAGACAGGCATATAAAACCGGCTTATAAATCAGGCATAGAAAACAGGCTTTTAAATCAGGCATTTTTAAATCAGGCATTTTTAAATCAGGCTTTTTTAAATCAGGCTTTTTTAAATCAAGCTTTTTTTTTTTTTCTAAATCAGGCATTTTTAAATCAGGCATTTTTAAATCAGGCATTTTTAAATCAGGCATTTTTAAATCAGGCTTTTTTTTTTTTTTTTTTTAAATCAGGCTATTATAGCAGGCTTATAGAATATCTGACTATGCTACATAACGATTTGTCACAGGTAAGACGTAGTTCAGCGCTACTTAAAGTGTAAAATAAAAGGTCCCATGGCACAGATTAGGTCAAAGTAGCTTAGCTAGAGTGTAAAGAACTTATGAAGTCCCAAGTTGGTGCCCCTTCTAGTTATAGGGTTTCAGTCCAGCATGGGCAGACTACCTGTAGTCCGGGCTTCAGCCGATACCCGTTGTCGGTCTACTCAGTGGTCCAGCGTATAGCATGCTGAGCTTCGTGGCGCCGTGTGTGGGAGGCAAACGACACCACCGTCTCCCGTGCTTGTCGATGCGTTGCTGAAACGAGCCATGAGCTCTGACGCTCCTTGGGGAGATCCCGCGGAGTCGTGGATGCAGGTCTATTCTTCTGCCCCGGAGCTGTAGGAGAGCTGGTGCCCATTTACCACGAGCCCGGGTTCCTTTGTGGCCCAGGGTCGTCCCTCTTGGGATAGTGCGGCGGGTCTTAATCTTGAGTCGTTGTGGCTGTCGCTTGACTGCCCTCCGCCAGTGTGGTCGGCACCTGTGGGGTGTTCCCCCTGTTGCTCTCTGCCCGGGAGGGCCAGTAGTGCTTGAATCCCGAGATCGGGTTAGTATTGTGCCCTGAAGAGAATTCTTCTGCCTCCTCTCACCGCGGGCTTTGTCCCGTGCAGGTGGGGCTGAGATAGTCGTTGCTGGTTGTAGGTGCTCTAGCAGTCTTGCCCAGAAGCGGTCAAAAATATCGCCAATGGTGTCCTTGACGGCGGTGTTCATGTCTGCCAGAGCGGGCTGTTGCTGCCGCATGGCCCCTTGAGCAGGGCCCAGTGCGTCCGCCATCTTGGAAGCTCCTGCGCCCACGTTTCTTGTGAGATTCGCTGGCCCCGTTGTGAGGTGTGGGGTATGGAGAAATTCACCTGGCGGAGACCGGGATATCCCCCACCGGTCCAAAGGGGGGAGGGGAGGTGTTTTGTGCCCCCATGAGGTTGTCAGCGTTAGGCGGGAAAGCGGCCGTCTTTCCCCCTCGCCTCCTGCACCAGGCCTCAACTCGTTGCTGCAGTTTGCGGACATTCCGGGCTTCATGTGTGGTATCGCTGTGTTCATGCAGGCATCCCCCGTTCAGTCAGCTGGGTCTTGGGAGAGTTGTAGCTCTGTTGCCCGAGAAATCTGCTGATTTTGGGTCCAAGTAGCAGGAGCTCATGCAGGGCACGTCCTGTCTGCTTGCTAGTTAGGCTCCGCCCCCATGTCCAGTCTTTTTTAGTAGCCATTTGGTCACAAACACTGGCCAAAGTTAGCGTTAGTATTTTTTTGTGTGTGAAAAATGCAAAAAAAAGGGCAATTTTGGCCAGTGTTTGTGACTAAGTAGCTACCACAATATACCCCATTTGCAATACCTTGGGTTGTCTACTATTGCAAATGGTATGCCATCATAGGGGTAATTTTCATTCCATAGGGTCTCAAAGGCAACGTAAGCAATCTGGCGAATTGTAATGTGAAAAAAATGAAACACAAGCCTTATATTTGACCCTGTAACTTTTGAAAACACCATAAAACCTGTACATGAGGGGTACTGTTGTACTCGGGAGACTTTGCTGAACACAAATATTTGTGTTTCAAAACAGTAAAAAGTATCACAGCAATAAGTGTAAGTGCTGTTTGTGCATGAAAAATGAAAAAAACTTCACTGTTACTGGCGATATCATCGTTGTAATACATTTTACTGTTTTGAAACACTAATATTTGTGTTCAGCGAAGTTTCCCGAGTTGTCAAGTAGGTCCCGCTAATTGTAATTAATTAAGATACCAAATTATGCAAAAATATTACATAAATATATATGTAGAATTAATATATGTGTATATATACGTATGTGTATATATGTTTATATATATATAATTTTTTTTAAATATTTTTATTTATATATAGGTATATATATAGTGATATATACGTATATATTTATGTATATACCGTATATACTCGAGTATAAGCCGACCCGAATATAAGCCGAGGCCCCTAATTTTACCCCAAAAAACTGGGAAAACTTATTGACTCGAGTATAAGACTAGGGTGGGAAATGCAGCAGCTACTGGTAAATTTCTAAATAAAATTAGATCCTAAAAAAATTATATTAACTGAATATTTATTTACAGTGTGTGTATATAATTAATGCAGTGTGTGTGTGTGTGTGTATGCAGTGTGTGTGTATGCAGTGTGTGTGTATGCAGTGTGTGTATGAGTGCAGTGTGTATATAATGAGTGCAGTGTGTATATAATGAATGGAGTGCAGTGTGTGTGTGTATGAGTGCAGTGTGTGTATAATGAGTGCAGTGTGTGTGCATGAGTGCAGTGTGTGTGCATGAGTGCAGTGTGTGTGCATGAGTGCAGTGTGTGTGCATGAGTGCAGTGTGTGTGCATGAGTGCAGTGTGTGTGCATGAGTGCAGTGTGTGTGCATGAGTGCAGTGTGTGTGCATGAGTGCAGTGTGTGTGTGTATGAGTGCAGTGTGTATGAATGCAGTGTGTGTGTGTATGAGTGCAGTGTGTATGAATGCAGTGTGTGTGTGTGTATGAGTGCAGTGTGTGTGTGTGTATGAGTGCAGTGTGTGTGTGTATGAGTGCAGTGTGTATGCAGTGTGTGGATAATGAATGCAGTGCAGTGTGTGTATATGAGTGCAGTGTGTATATGAGTGCAGTGTGTATATGAGTGCAGTGTGTGTGTGTGTATGAATGCAGTGTGTGTGTATGAGTGCAGTGTGTATGCAGTGTGTGTATAATGAATGCAGTGCAGTGTGTGTATATGAGTGCAGTGTGTGTGAGTGCAGTGTGTATGAATGCAGTGTGTTTATAATGAATGCAGTGCAGTGTGTGTATGTGCAGTGTGTGTATGTGCAGTGTGTGTGTATGAGTGCAGAGCATTGGTGGGGGGTGGGCATTTTATTAATTATTATTTAATTATTATTTTAATATTTTTTTTAAATGTTATTTTTTTTTAGGTAACTATTTTTTTTTATTTTATTATTATTTGTATTATTATTTTTATGTTATTATTTTAATTATTTTTTGTTTTATTATTAATATTTGTATTTTTTCGTCCCCCCTCCCTGCTTGTTAGCTGGCCAGGGAGGGGGGCTCTCACTCCCTGGTGGTCCAGTGGATGGGCTGTAGGAGGGGGCTGTCAGGAAGCTGTTACTTACCTTCACCGCAGCTCCTGTCAGCTCCCTTCTCTCTCCTCCGTCCGTGCAGCTCCCAGGTCAGCTCCCTCTGCAACTCTCGCGAGAGCCGCGGGGTCAGAGCGTTGCCACGGGTTACCGTGGCAACGCTCCGCGCGGCCGCGAGAGTTGCAGAGGGAGCTGACCTGGGAGCTGCACGGACGGAGGAGAGAGAAGGGAGCTGACAGGAGCTGCTGTGAAGGTAGGTAACAGCTTCCTGACAGCCCCCGGTCCTTGTCTGTATTATGGCAATGAAAATTGCCATAATACAGACAACTGACTCGAGTATAAGACGAGTTAGTGTTTTTCAGCACAAAAAATGTGCTGAAAAACTCGTCTTATACTCGAGTATATACGGTAGATATATATATTATTTCGTTCTACGTGTATTTTGATATAAATATATATATATCACAATACAGTTAGAACAAAATAACACACATGTATATATTTTTTAATTATTTATTTTTAATTATTTTTTTAATTTAATTTTCTAATGTATTTACATTTTTTTTATATTATATATAAATATATATAACAATAATTATATATATATTTAATCAGTATCAGTCTACGTGTAATTTGATATTAATATATATATATATATAATTATATATATATATATATATATATATTAATAGTAAAATACACCTAGACAGTGTATGTGTGTATGTATATATATATTATATATATATATATATAATATATATATGATCTAAGTATATATATATATTTTTTTACACTTATTTTAACTTTAATTTTATTTTCAGCCAGCAGGGGGGACTAACTGTCATTGCAGCAGCCAGCTAACCCGGCCATGTGATTGTGAGGTCCTCGCAAGGACCTCACTTTCACATGGCGGGGGGGCTTCAGGAGGCAGGATCTGCCGCGGGGGACTCCCTGGGAGTCCCCCCAACCGCAATCGCCAGCGACCGGGTAAGTAAAAAAAAAAAAACAGAGGGCGTACTGTGGTGGAATCTCGGTAAAAATAAATTTAGTAGGCCGAGATTACGACGTGGTATGTGTACGTGCATATACTGGTGTATCGGTCGGTTAGTTGCACGTGGCAAAGATACAATCAGTAGTGTACGGAGCATGTGCAAGGATACAGGATATAGTATTCCCCTCCTCCATTGTGCTGGGCAAGCCATGTGGTCAAACAGGAATTTAGTCTCTATTCGGTTGATGGATAAGAGTATGTGTAGGTTGAACTGATTATAGGAGGAGCTACATGCCTATATAAGGGACCTACACTGTATGATCAGGGCTCAGACTTTGCTGTTTTTTTGGTGACATTAGTCCCTCTGAGTCCCGGTCGGTGAATCGAATAAAGAATCTCTTCCTTCCTGAAGAAACCTGTGTCCATCTCTCTGTGCTTGGCTTCCGTCAGTTTCTCCGGTATCATTTGGTGCATTGGCCGGGAAGCTCATCGTTCAACGGTAGCTGAGAAGCAGAGGCGTGAGACGGTCTATCTTTGCCCACGCTCTCTACGGCTGCACCCCTGAACTTCTGCGTGGACCTCCCTTCGTCTCGGCGCCACTGGTCTGTTGTCCAGGAGATCATCGGCCTCTACGTAGTAAGTGCTGGGATGTCCCCGTCGATGAGTGTGAACTCAGGTTCAGGAACGAGGAGGTAAGACGACCACTGTTTTAGACGGTGGACCCACTAGGGGTATTGGATACCGATTGTGCGGTAGGCCCATAAGGGGTTATTTGTGTATGGAATCTGCCCCCTCCAGTGGAGGGAAGGAGCGAAGGCGCACCGCTCAATTAAACGCCCTGTAGTCAGCCCGTTTAATTTTGGTTTGGAGTCAGGCTGGGTTCTGGTGTAAATAGCCCAAGCCGGACACCGGTGTCTTGTCTAGACTAGCGTTCTAGGGTGTATATTACGTTCGCTAGGTCGGAGGGACCGGGAGACTAAGCGGCGTCTGTGTAAATTTGGTCCGCTAGATCTCAACCTATCTTGGCTAAGTGGGAAGGCGTGTAAATTTGGAACCCACTAGATTTTTGATAGAGTATTTAGACTAAGAGGGTTCTGTGTAAATTCCGCCCTCTAGTTCGCTATATGTGGTGCTTGGGCAGTGTGGCTAACCAAAACGGATGTAGATAGTTTTAGGTAGTCCATCAAGGTACTGGCCAATAGATTAGTTGGGAATTGTAAATGTGTTAAAGATTGTTGTAGTAGAGTGTATATCTTGCTAGATAGCGTGAGCTCTGCCGTCTAGCGAGAGTGTGAATAGTGTGTAACTGTATTATAGCGCACGGTACCATAACCATGTATAATTACTGATACTGTAAATAACTAATAATAACTGTCGTCTATGTTGTATGTCTAACACCATAACCATTACTAATTGAACTGTGACTTTAAATTGTACTCTAACCAATGCTAACCGTACTATAACTACTGTTTGTAAAGACGATGTTACTGGGGTATGTTATAGACGGGTAATTCAGATATAGGGAATTATAGTGTGGGTGACTGTATAGTTTCGCCAAGAGGCACAGTAATAGTTATTTAGTGACTGGTGTAACAGCTGTGTGTGTACGGGAATTCCCTGAGTGTTTTGTTGTGTGCGTTTCGCTTAGTAACTGTACCACGTGGTGCTGTTGCCGAGGGAACGGGTGTGACCGTTGGAAGAGTGTTTGTTTAGTTTCTGTTGGAGACGACGCTTCATTGTTAGTATGGGTGCGTCAGATTCAACGGTTATGGATCCCTTAGGATGTATGTTGAAAAACTTTAAAAAGGGATACACTGTGTATGATTTTGGGGTAAAGATGTCTCCAACACGCCTGACTATTTTATGTAGTAGGGAATGGCCTACTTTGGTGGCTGCATGGCCACCACGTGGCAGTTTGGATCCTAATCTGGTACAGCGTGTACACGTGGCTGTATCAGGTAGGCCTGAACTTTACGGCCAGTTTCCGTATATTGATTGTTGGAAGCAGGCCGTAAATGACAAATGGATCCGGGTATGCCACGAGGAACAATGTCGCCTCATGGTGGCCAGAACTCGCCTGTCCACTAAGGCCGTAATTACGCCCATTTTGGACACGCCTCCTGAGTCCGAGATCCCGATGCCGCCCCCTTACTCCTCCTCCACTGAAGAGGAAGAGGAGGTGCTGTTGGTAACGCTACTCCCCTTGCCCCGTTGTCCCCACCTACCCCCTCCTCTAGCTCAGAGCCCAGCCCTCTTGTTTTAAACCCTCCCCTTTCAGTACCTACCTCTGTTAACTCCACCTACCCAGATTTGGCGCCATTTCTAGTTCCTGGTCAGGCTCCTCCTAGCCCGGGCTGGAATATTTTACTTGCTGACCTCCCCCTCAGTAAAGCGTCCCCATCCCCTTGTCTTATTACCCCTCGACCGGAACCCCTAACTAACGTTCCTAAACGAAGCCCCATACTAACCCAACAACTGACCGGTACCCTCCAACCCCGACATTATCAAATGCCTCTCCGACTGACACCAGGCCCGACACACATTAACGGTGACGGCCAGTTACAACACGCTGATCCTGTATTCGTCTATGTTCCCTTCACTACTACTGATCTATTTAACTGGAAGACCCATAACTCCTCATACACCGATAAACCTCAAGCCATGACGGATTTGTTTACCTCCATAGTCCAGACACATAATCCCACTTGGGCTGATTGCCAGCAATTGCTTATGACATTGTTTAACAACGAGGAAAGGACACGGATAAACCAAGCGGCAATTAAAGCGCTGGAAGAAGTGGCCCGTACACAAAATCAGGCCAACCCAGCAGCATGGGCCGCAGCACATTATCCAAATACTGATCCGGAGTGGAATGTCAATGGCGCAGATATGGCCCATTTAAAAGCATACAGGGCCGCTATTATTGTTGGCATGAAAGCCGGAGGAAAAAAGGCGATTAATATGTCTAAGACGTCTGAGGTATTGCAGAAATTTGATGAATCGCCCAGTGCCTTTTATGACCGATTATTGGAGGCATACCGTTTGTATACTCCCTTTAATCCAGAGGCTCCTGAGAATTCCCGAATGGTTAACTCTGCCTTTGTCAGCCAAGCCTACGGAGATATAAAGCGCAAGCTACAGAAGTTAGAAGGGTTTGTAGGGATGTCTATAACCCAACTAATGGAAATAGCAAATAAGGTCTATATGAATAGGGAGACAGAGACGAAGAAGGAGGAAGAGCGAAAGATGCGTAGGAAAGCAGATATGCTAGCAGTAGCTATCGCAGGCGTAGATAGAAGGGAAAAGGAAGTATATAGGGGAACGGATAAAGGTGAGAATAAGTGGAATGGGGAACCTTTGAGTAGGAACCAATGCGCGTACTGTAGGGAAGAAGGGCATTGGAGAAGTGAGTGTCCACGAAGGGAACAGTATGAGAGAGACAGACCTAGGGCAGGATATAGCAATAATTATAGAGGTAGAGCGAGAGGTAAAGGAGGCCATGGAGGAAATAGTGGGAATAATAGAGGAAGTGTTAATGGAGATAGATATTACCCAGCAGCGCAGAGACCCCGAGAGAGAGAGGATAGGGACTTTGTGGGTTTGGCTGACACAGTCATGGAGGACTATTGATACCGACCGGGCTCCATCCCCCTTGGCCGAGCGGAGCCTATGGTCGATGTAGCAATAGGGGGAAAAAGCAGTTCTTTCATGATTGACATTGGTGCTGAACATTCGGTGGTGACTGACCTAGTCGCTCCTCCTTCAGGAAGAACTATCACCGTAATAGGAGCAACTGGAAGGAGTGCCGCTAAACCGGTTCTTAAAAGTCGACTCTGTACATTGGGAGGCCACATAGCGAAACACCAGTTCCTTTATATGCCTAAATGTCCAGTCCAACTGCTAGGACGTGATTTGTTGTCGAAATTTTACAAGCACAGATAACATTTCTACCTTACGGAACAACATCTTTGAAGTTCAATGGACCCTCAGGTATAATGACAATATCTGTACCAAAGGAAGAATAGTGGCGACTTTATACAGTGTTGACCAGCCAAAACCCTAAGAGTGATGAATCCTTGTTCAATATACCAGGAGTGTGGGCAGAGAATAACCCACCAGGACTTGCTCGTAATATCCCACCAATTCGTATCGAACTAAAGCTTGGGGTGTATCCAGTGAGCTTAAGACAATATCACATCCCACAAAAGGCCAAGAAGAACATACAATCTTATTTGGATAAGTTCATAAGGTATGGTATCCTGAAATTCTGTACTTCCCCCTGGAACACCCCATTGTTGCCTGTTCAAAAGCCCGGTACAGATGAGTATCGCCCTGTGCAGGACTTGAGAGCAGTCAATGATGCGGTCGTAAGTATACACCCAGTTGTGCCCAATCCATATAACCTGCTTGCTTTAATTCCGGGCGGGGCTACCTATTTCACTGTTTTGGATCTCAAAGATGCCTTCTTTTGCCTTCGAATTGCTGCGGAAAGCCAGTGTATTTTTGCATTCCAATGGGAAAATGCTGTAACGGGCTCGAAACGCCAGATGACTTAGACAAGACTGCCCCAAGGGTTTAAAAATTCGCCTACCCTATTTGGATCAGCTTTAAGTCAAGACTTACTGGATTTCAAGTCCATCCCAGGAGAGTGTGTATTATTACAATACGTAGATGATTTGTTGATAGCGGCAGTTGCAAGAGAAATATGTCAGCAAGCAACACATGATTTACTACACATTCTTTGGAAGGTAGGATACAAGGTGTCCAGGAAGAAAGCTCAGTTGTGTCAGCCAACTGTCAAGTATCTGGGATTCCATATCTCTGAAGGTCAAAGGATAATGGGGCCAGAGAGAAAATAAGCTGTATGCCAAATACCAATACCCAAGAATAGAAGACAAGTGCGGGAATTCTTGGGGGCAGCAGGCTTCTGTAGGATATGGATTCCCAGTTATGCGATATTGGCGAAACCTCTTTATGCAGCTATAAAAGGTACAGAACACGATCCCTTCCTGTGGACCCCCGAACAGCAAAAGGCATTTGAAGATGTGAAGAAGGCATTGATGAGCGCCCCAGCATTAGGTCTACCTGATCATACACGCCCATTCTACTTATATGTACACGAGCAAAGAATGGCTGTGTGAGTATTGACACAGTACTTGGGATCATGGCAACGACCTGTTGCATATATGTCCAAACAATTGGATGCAGTGGCCAGTGGTCTTCCACCTTGTCTAAGAGCCGTAGCTGCCGCCGCCCTGCTGGTAGCCGAAGCTGATAAGCTCACTCTGGGTCAGGAACTCTACGTGCGAGTCCCACACGGAGTACAGACGTTGCTAGACTATAAAGGCAATCATTGGTTTAGCAATAGCCGCATGACTAAGTATCAAGCTATGTTATGTGAAAACCCGAGAGTGCATCTAGAGACTGTTAATACCTTGAATCCAGCTACCCTTTTGCAACAACCTACTGAAAGTCAACATGATTGCCTGGAGGTGATGGATGAAGTGTTTTCAAGTAGACCGGACCTTCGTGATTTTCCCATCCAGAACCCTGATGTCCAGTACTATACGGACGGCAGTAGTTATGTGAAAGAAGGGATTCGCTATGCAGGATATGCAGTGACAACCATAGACAAGGTGATAGAAGCTCGGCCATTGTCAAAAGGAACATCGGCACAGAAGGCAGAACTAATCGCACTCACACGAGCGTTACAATTGGCTGAAGGTTTAAGGGTGAACATCTACACGGACTCCAAGTATGCGTTTTTAACCACTCATGCCCACAGAGCCTTGTATAAAGAAAGAGGACTACTGAACTCAGAGGGTAAAGAAATCAAGTATGCAGCTGAGATATTACAACTACTGGAAGCCGTGTGGGAACCGAAAGAAGTTGGTATCATACATTATCGAGCGCATCTGAAAGGTGATGGTGATGTAACAAAAGGAAATCGGATGGCAGATAATGCAGCTAAGCGTGCCGCTGAATCAGGAAAACAGGAGTATGTGGAACGTATAGCTGCTCTCATACCGACCCCTCTGTCTCAATGGACTCCAGTTTATACAGCTCAAGAAGAAGAGTGGTTAAAGACTGAAGCTGGGAAGTACCTGGAGAACAATTGGTATCAGTTAGAAGATGGAAGAATAGTTGTTCCAGCATCGCTAGCTGTAGAAATTGTCCAGAATTATCATAACGGGACACATTTCGGAAGAGATAGCATGGAATAATCTCTTAGGAAGCATTTCTACATACCAAGATTGTCCAACTTGACTCAGGCCATTGTACGAAGATGTGTGATATGTGCCAAGAACAACGCAAGGCAAGGTCCAGTGAAACCACCGGGAGTCCAGTATATGGGAGGACTCCCTATGTCCGATCTCCAAATAGACTATACGGTAATGCCTAAATCTGGCGGACATCGCTACCTACTAGTAGTTGTGTGTACCTACTCAGGATGGGTAGAAGCATGTCCTACTCGTACAGAGAAAGCAGGAGAAGTTGTGCGATTTCTGTTGCGAGAAATAATACCCCGATATGGACTACTATGTTCTATAGGATCGGATAATGGTCCAGCCTTTGTTCACCAGTGTCTACAACAACTGACTCATATGCTTGGTATTAAGTGGAAGCTTCATACGGCATATAGACCTCAGAGTTCTGGGAAAGTGGAAAGGATGAACAGAACTATTAAGAACCAATTGGCAAAGATGTGTCAAGAAACTCAACTTAAATGGAATGTTCTTTTGCCAATAGCTCTGTTACGCATTCGTAGTACACCTACCAGAAGGATGGGTCTCTCACCTTTTGAAATTATGTATGGGCGTCCACCTCCTGTACTTGGTAACTTAAGGGGGGATTTAAGTCAGTTGGGAGAAGGAATTACGCGGCAGCAGGTTGTAGAGTTGGGTAAAACTATGGAGGAGGTACAGAAATGGGTACAAGATAGATTACCTGTGAATATTTATCCACCTGTTCATAGTTATCATTCAGGAGATCAAGTTTGGATAAAGGAGTGGAACAGTGTACCGTTGGGGCCAAAGTGGAGGGGTCCTTATGTTGTTCTTTTGTCTACCCCTACAGCTATAAAGGTGGCTGAAGTGACTCCGTGGATTCATCACTCCAGGGTTAAACCAGCAGCAGTAGATTCTTGGCAAGCTACACCAGATCCAGAGAATCCCTGCAAGATCCGGTTAAAGCGCACAACTCAGTCGGAGTGACGCTTGATATATATCAAGCGTAATTAAGGAGATCAGCAAGTAGGTGTTTTGACAGCCATAATAAAGCCTGACCACTTACCCACGTGACATAGCCAGAGTGTCTTGAAGGGACCTCTGTGAAGGGAAGAGAGGACCTGAAGAACTCCATTCCTTGCAGCCCTTACACCCTGGAAGCTGAGGTGCCATCGCACGGACGAAGAATTAGGATAAAGATGTCAGGAGGAATGTATTTGATAATGTATATATTTGTGTTTTTAATTATTCAGGAAGGTATAGGTACCGACACACCTGGCTGTGAGGTTTGCATTAAGACTACAAAAACAGGTAATCATATTTCCCAGACCCTTATTTGGCATTCACAATAGGAGTGTAAAGGATATGTATCTAAGTGTAGATACTTAGGTATAGATTATAGTGTATGCCATTTAGGAGTAGGAGAACCTAAGTGTTTAAGTCCAGAGTATCAACCCCGTACAATTTGGTTGACCCTTCGGAATGGAGACTCACAGGGGACCCTAATAAATAAGACAATACTAGAAACCGTACATTCTTCGGGTGTTCTGCTATTTGATGCATGTAAGGCGATATCAAGTGGTAGAAAACCGTGGAATGTATGCGGGGATCTTAAATGGGAAAGAACGTATGGGTCTAATGATAAGTATATTTGCCCCAGTAGTAAGAACAGGTATATAGATCCAAAATGCCCAAATAAGGATTATAATTATTGTCCATATTGGTCTTGTGTAGGGTGGGCAACTTGGGGACAGACAGTAGATAAGGATATGATTGTTACTAAGTTGCCTACCAAACCATATTGTAAGTCTATGGAGTGTAACCCAGTGCATATACTTATTAATAATCCTGAACAGTTTATAGATAGGTTCGGAAACTTATTTGGGTTCCAGATATATGGGACAGGTTTGTCCTGGGACAATATTATTTATAGGGATAGAAACCGATACTGTGGCAGCCCAGACTCATCAGGTTTTCCATTCTTTTTATGAAGAGATGAGTGTAGAAAATAAGATCCCCCATAATGCTAAGAACCTGTTTATTGATCTAGCCGAGAGTATTGCTGGTAGTCTTAATGTGACCAACTGCTATGTGTGTGGAGGTACTAATATGGGAGACCAATGGCCATGGGAAGCAAAGGAGGTAATGTATTCTGGTTCTGAGACAATTGAACAGATAACATCTTCTCACGCCGATTATCAAATGAGTGTTAGAGCTAAATCTGAGTGCCGATTAAAGACCTCCATTATAGGTTATGTTTGCATAGCAAGGAAAGGAATAATGTTTAATACATCTGTAGGAGAATTGACTTGTCTAGGGCAAAAAGCTTATGATGATGATACAAAGAATACAACTTGGTGGTCAGCTTCAAATGTCTCAGAACCACTTAACCCGTTTGCAAGTTATACCAATTTAAAGGATGTGTGGTTTGACCTATCTTCTACATCTGGTTGGAAAGCCCCAGCAAATTTATACTGGATCTGTGGTAAGAAAGCCTATTCAGAGTTACCACAGGACTGGGAAGGGGCATGTGTGTTAGGTATGCTCAAACCATCCTTCTTCTTGTTGCCTATTGAAACAGGAGAGACTTTGGGAGTTAAGGTATATGATGTGAATCATAGAAAGAAAAGGGGACCCCTAGAGATAGGTACCTGGGAAGATAATGAATGGCCTCCCCAGCGTATTATAGATTATTATGGGCCAGCTACGTGGGCAGAGGATGGTACTTTTGGATATAGAACCCCAATATATATGCTCAACTGTATTATAAGGTTACAGGCAGTGGTTGAGATAATTACCAATGAAACATCGCAAGCGCTCAATCTCCTAGCGAAACATAATACTAGGATGAGGACAGCCGTTTACCAAAATAGATTAGCCTTGGATTACCTATTGGCAGTAGAGGGAGGTGTATGTGGGAAGTTTAACCTAAGCAATTGCTGTCTTAAAATAGATGATGAAGGGCAAGCAATAGCTGAGCTTACTAGCCATATGGTTAAACTAGCGCATGTGCCTACTCAGGTATGGAAAGGGTATAATCCAAGTAGTTGGTTTGGTAACTGGTATGAGCAGTTTGGAGGACTTAAGGCATTGGTAGGTGGAGTCATGCTAATCTTGATGCTGTGTCTTCTCCTACCATGTCTTATTCCTTTGGTAGTTAGGTCTGTGCAGAGCATTATAGAAAATATAGCAGAGAGAAAGGTTGCTGCACAGATAATGGCTATATATAGGTATGAGGCTCTAAATCAGGGAGAACTAGTACAGGAAGAGGAATGTTGAGAGATTCATGTCCTTAGGGAGTCGCAAAGTCTGGTCTGGTTCATGGCAACCTGAGGTGTAAGCAAACTATGGTTAAGTGATGCATCTGGAATCTGAAATATCAGAAGCATCAAAGGGGGGAATGTGGTGGAATCTCGGTAAAAATAAATTTAGTAGGCCGAGATTACCACGTGGTATGTGTACGTGCATATACTGGTGTATCGGTCGGTTGGTTGCACGTGGCAAAGATACAATCAGTAGTGTACGGAGCATGTGCAAGGATACAGGATATAGTATTCCCCTCCTCCATTGTGCTGGGCAAGCCATGTGGTCAAACAGGAATTTAGTCTCTATTCGGTTGATGGATAAGAGTATGTGTAGGTTGAACTGATTATGGGAGGAGCTACATGCCTATATAAGGGACCTACACTGTATGATCAGGGCTCAGACTTTGCTGTGTTTTTGGTGACATTAGTCCCTCTGAGTCCCGGTCGGTGAATCGAATAAAGAATCTCTTCCTTCCTGAAGAAACCTGTGTCCATCTCTCTGTGCTTGGCTTCCGTCAGTTTCTCCGGTATCAGTACTATTACACCCTGCAGCGTTTAGAGCCGCTTAGAATAGGGCGTAATAGTACGCCCTCCGGTTTTAAGTGGATAAACACTGATTTTGTTGAAGGTACTAATATATATAAGCTTAATTTTACTAATGATTTACATTTTTATTCCTGTGAGTTATTGAAGACAGGGCCCCGGTGCTCTGCTTAGCCCCCGGGCTTATAATGCTGTTAAGACAGATGGGGGGGAGGGCAATAAAAAGTCACATAAAGGTACTAGGGGTAGAAAAAAAAAACACACAAGGGGACTGGGGCTACAAGGAAACACACAGAGAGGCTGGGGGAGACACACAGAGTTGGCAGTTTTTATGGTGCAGGTAGCTTTTCTTGCCTAGGGCATAAAATGGCCTATCTGCAGCGCTGGTGACTCCTGAGTATTACTCTAATAAATAACGTCCACATTGAGCAGTGTGTCTGGTACTAGGTTCCCTCTGAGGGAGACTGACACGTTTCGCTCCATCCCTAACTCTCAGCATTCCACACCTCGCGGCGGCCACGCCCTACCCCAGTGACAGCGCCGTTGCCGCTATGGACGTTGGCCCCGCCCACGCCACCATCCTACTCCCTCTTCCATGCGCCCGTGGTTGACGTCACTCCTGCGGCTGGTGCACGCGCTGCCAGTGTGTCGCTCCCGCGCGAGTTTAGAGCAGGCCGGGGTTAAGATGGCGGCGCCCGTGTTGAGAGTGTCTGTGCCGCGCTGGGAGAGCGGGGCCCGGTATGCGGTGTGTGTGCTGGGGATCGTGCTGTCCATCTATGCCTACCACGTGGAGAGGGAGAAGGAGAGGGACCCTGCCTACCGGGCTCTATGCGACGTCAGCGAGTGGGTGCGCTGCTCCACTGTCCTGTCCTCCAGGTACCCGGGGTGGGGGTCCTGTCTGGGAATGGACTGGGGGGGCCAGGGATACACCCTGTGACCGGCCGGGCAGGGGGCTAGGCTGGGGCCGGTCTCCTCGCTCACCCTGTCACTGAGTGCAGGACCTGGCCAGATACCGGATAGACTTCATCACCCCCACCCTCTCCTTCAATGAGCCCCCCTCAAACATCTATCAATGGGACAGGGGGCTTTTTGGGGTTGTGCTCCCACAGAAAGCATCACATTATAAGGAGCCATTGCTCGAACTCCAATCAAAGCCTCACTGATTGAGACAGGTTCCTCTGTGTGTGTGTGTGTGTGGGGGGGCACTAGTCCCCGCTCTGGGGGTCTGATGACTGGTCAGGTGAGACATTTTGACAGGAGGAAGGTCTGGGCATGATATCACCCTCTCCTTTCTACGATTGTAGAGATCACCCAATATGACTCGACTTGTCATTGTGTCTCTCTCCCCCACACCCCCCATATAAAGTTAATGTATTTGTCAGACGTGGCAACCATGGTTACTTGCAAGGTCTGACTGTCGCTTATAGGCTCTATTTATTTATTTTTTCATTTTCTTTTAACCTGATTTTTTTTTCCTTTCTCTGGTGCAGTATGAGGCAGCACTTGTATCATCTGAACACAACGCCTTTTTTTGGACCCTAGACCCAGGTGGGAGGGAGAAAACTACACATATAGGTGCAAAGGTGAATGCCAACTGTACTGTATACCGATAGGTGTATATAGAAAGCCCAAAAAGTTTCATAATTCACATGCTTTTAAAATCAACTTTCATTGTAATGCAGGGAGACACCTTTAAATCACAGGGGTGTATTTAACTCCAAAAGGTTTACCTGCTGAACATACAATTGTAATAAATAGACATCTAATAGTGTTTTTTTGTTTTTTTTGTTTCCCTCAAATGTTCTATTTTGACTTAATATTGTTTTTTAGTTTATTAAATGAACCCTTGGGTGTTTTGCTTGTGTTTTAAGACTAAATAATTTGACATGTCTTCACAGCAGATGCCAAACTATCCTTTCTTCTTACTTCACCTGGGGGGGGGGGTTTATGTATGAGGATATGCTTATGTCAATTTCCTAAAAGTGTTGACTTCTATTTGAATTTTGCACTTTAAAAAAAACCAAAAACTTTAGTACACATCCCTGCTGTCTTCTTGATATTAAATATAGAGTTAGAGCTATGTGAGTAGACATATCCACCAAGCTCCCATGCATTTAATTATTTACTGGTTGTCTAGTGATTGTATACTGCTGAAGCTGGCTAGAAGCCCCCATCGAAGAGCTCTGCACTGTTAAAGACCGCTCTCATGGATGCAACAGCCCTTGCCTGGCCAGGAATTTTTATTTGAGCTGTTACAATGCAATGAGAAATATATACATTGGAAAGCCGCTTGTGGCTCTTAATCATCTTCTCAATGAAAAGCGTCTGATCACTCAAAAAAGGGAGAGCTTGCTAAGGCGGCAGACAAGATTGTATTATTGGTGGATAATGTTATTAATTTGGAGTAGCACACTTACGAACTGGTCACCCAGTGTAAAACCTATAAGGAAGTGTCCAGACATATTATTAGACAACTGTGTGGATACTGACGTGCAAAATAGCTACAACCAAAAATCTGCATAAGTGTGACATCTGCACCAAAACTGCAAAGTGATCTCATCAGTCATAAATATTTTTTTTATGGTAATTTGGGTTGCTACTTTTTTATTTTAACTTATTTAGGGTGAGCTTTGTGGTTAAGGGAACACTGTAGGCACCTAGACCACTTCGGTTCATTAAAGTGAACTGGGTGCAGTGTCCCTTTTGCACTTAGTGCTGCAATGTAAAACATTGCAGTTCCAGAGAACTAGACAGCCACTACAGGGCTTCCACTTTTGGTCCTTTATCTGATGCTAGACGTCCTCACGGTCCTTCAGCATCAGATTTTCCCCGTAGGAAAGCATCGAAAACATTAGATATGCCGTCTGCGTGGGGAAGTGGAATGTGGGCAGAGCCTGACAAAGCGCAGAGGGACACTGGCGCTGGATTCAGTTACGTGGCTGAAGGTTTTTTTTTCCCTTCAGCCCCGCAGGAGGTGGGGTGCAAGGGAGGGAGGCACTCCAGGAGCAACGGGTTTGTTTTCCTGGCACTATATGATCACTTTTAAGCATTACAATCTTAGATCTTTTCATATGCAATATAATATTCTGAAAATCAAAATTCTAATTTTAATTTAGCATCTCTAATCAGGTTTCGGAAACTTTTTTTTTTTTTTAATGTAAACCCTTTGTATTTTTATTGAAATACTTTAAGTAGGCTTAAAAAGTAATGTTGCCATTTTTAATATATTTTGTATGCGTGCAATGGAAAATAAAACAAAGTACTAATTCGTTTTGGTGTTGCACTTCACCAATTGTAAGCAAAGTGACCCGAACTTATTACAGTATTGTATGCTATATTACAGTTACATTGTATTTGTAGTTCCAAAACAGTTGTTTACGAATATGAGAATTCAAAGTGCATATCAAATTTAAGGTCAAAAAAGCCTTATTGGAAAAATTCTCCAAGCCAGCTATGCTATCAGTTTGGCTACTGTGGCCTTGAAGGAACACTACAGTGTTAGAAATACATGTTTGTATTGCCAGTGCCATAGTGTCTGATTACTGTCACCCTCCCTGTGTAAAGTACAAAACAAGCTTTAGTTAAATGTATTCCATTGTTGTGCAAACCTCAGTCCTGCTGCCCTGCCTCCCTTGCTGAGATACTTGGGATTGATCATCTCGTACAATCCAATGCTTCCCAAGCAAACTACTTAATTTAGGTGAAGTGGTCAGAATGCCTTTAGTAGTCCTTTAAATTAGAAGTCAACTTTGAATGCTCACTTTAGAAAATAACCCTGACAATGTCAATGCAGTAAATTCATAAAATGTCAGGAGGCTTCATGCAGTTGAGCAATTGTACTTTATGGGGACTGAACAGAAAAATAACAACTGG
Source organism: Pelobates fuscus (assembly GCF_036172605.1). Lineage (NCBI taxonomy): Eukaryota > Metazoa > Chordata > Amphibia > Anura > Pelobatidae > Pelobates > Pelobates fuscus. The sequence goes on along the minus strand of NC_086317.1, from coordinate 271,194,982 downwards.
GAGCCAATAAAATCAAAAACTCTTGCTTGAAGTATGTATGCTAGCAATGCCAGAGAGGACGTATCTTTTTGGCAATTCTAATAATGTAAGTAGATTGCAGCTATGCTCATCAAGAAACCTGTGGAGATGTAATGCAGTTTTGCCATTTACACCCCTCTTAAAATATTTGGAAATAAATTGGCTTTTGCTTGCTGTTGACATAAGGTGGTGCTCATGTCTGTTAGCACAGCTAAGGAAAGATACCAATGCATACTGAAACCAGAATAAATCTGGGTGTTTGTTTCTTGGCAGCTAGACAGTTATAATAAACTTACTTTACTGGCCAACTTCATTTCCACTGGGCCATCCGATTCACATTCCCTTCAGTGCAGGAGTATTTGGTTTGTCAGTTGGCACTTTGAATGATTGTGGGGCTTGAAGAAGCCATATTAGCATTTTAAAAGGATTAGTCACTAAAGTGTGTTTAGTTGGGAATCCAAAGTAAATTCTCAAATTTTATTCCAGAATAGTTGATTTTGAAAATGTTCTTGCCTAAAATTTGAAATTCACTTTGAACTTCCAACAATTCACATTTTAGTAAGTACTGTAACTGTCATTTTATAGCTAGATGACAGTTTCATGAAATATAATGGCCACTTTTTTGTCATAAATCTTGGTGTACGCAACAAAGCAAGTACAGGGGCACTCAGACGTTTTTCTCAAATATATTTGGTGCAGTCCTTTCTTAACCTGTCGGTCTGGACCCATACTATTTTAGTTGGTACTTGTTGCATGGAATCCACTCATCATATGTATGCCGGTCAGCTTTATTTATTCGATTGATAAAGCCGACCGGCGAAACGCGTCTCCGACAACTTACAGGATTGAGGACTTATTATATACATTGTTTTTATATAGCAATTTTATTTAAACTAGTTTTTTGTTTAATAAATTCTTTTTTTCTTAACCTCCTCCTGGTGAAGAAATTGCTTGTGTTCCTGCCATCCATCTATAGGGTTTTGTGTCCCCTCATAGACACATATACTAATACACTCAGAGCCAGGGTCTAGGCTCTGAACCAGGTGAGCAGTTTCCTGTATCCTGTCACCTAAACTGTATTATCTTTACATGCTGCACCAAATTTGGTTCTTTATCTCTTAAAGGAACAGCGTGACCATTCTTCCAGTGTAAGGTTTCGTGTTATCCCAAACACGCCTGCACAAGTGATCTGAGCCTATCCTGCTAAGGATATAAACCATGTGAGTGGGTCCATATCTCTCTCTACCACTCTACTATCAATTTAAACATATCACACAATATTATTTTCTTTCATCCCCACCTCTAGGTTATCTACATAGCCCAAGAGGGGGGTGAGTTATCTCACTTTGAGCGCTCCACCTATTGACTGGTGTGTTGGTTCACTAACCACTCAGTCTAATATTATATATGTTACACTAAGTTGTGAGAGGATTGCACACTGGTGGTAGCAGCACTATTTTTTCCACTAAAATCCATTCTAAGCGCCTGAACACACAATATTTGTTTTTCTATTTTACTAGAAATACCTGCCCACTAAAGCAGCTTGTTTGTTATGCTAGATTATGATGGTTCAGAGGACTACTGCTACTACGGTAAAATATTCCATGGTACACGCTTTTCACTGTAACATGTAAAGAGCCTTTACCAAGGATACGGTAGATTACAGGGACACTATAGTCACCAGAACAACAAGTTGTTCTGGTGTCTACTGCCTGTCCCTGCAGGCTTTTTAATGTAAACACTGCCTTGTCTGAAAAATGACAGTTTTTACATTGCAGCCAAAAGAACACATGTATTGGCAGTCACTCAGACAGCCACAAGAGGTGCTTCCTGGGTCAATGCTGTACTAAGTGAGAGGAGATGGGATGCACAAACCATGCATGCGCAATAGCCTCCCAATGCTCTCCTATGGGAAAGCATTGGATTAGCTAAGATTTAGTTTTGATGATCTCAGTCAAGGAGGCAGATCGGGGGCAGAAGCAACCTCTGCGAGATCAGCATGGCACTAGCATAAAGGAGTGTTTTTTTTTTTTGTTGTTTTTTTTCATATACCTTTTGAACAGGGCAAGAGGGCTGGCTACCTAAAATGTGTCTTTAACAATATTGTGTCTAGAATACATGTTTGTATTTCTGACACTGTAGTGTTCCTTTAAACTCCTAGTCCTGCAGTGGTAGGCTCACACAACTCACTCTTCCCTCGGTGTTTACCTCCTGATTCACATACTTGTTATGTGGGTTCTGAAGTACAGTGATAACACAGGCAATCTGAATATTTCATAAATATTTTATCTTGAATTACTCTTTTTGGAGGTCGGGTAGTGGTGGCAGATCAGATAAATCAGATAAATTTAACTACAAATCTCCGTATCTTTCTAATAAGGCATTAAGTAATGACATTTAAAGGTTTTGAGGGCAAAGTGGGAGGGAAAAAAAGTGTACCTTGGCAATTTTGCTCTCTTTGAAATGCTCATTGGTTGAAAAAGGTTGGGAATAATGACAAAAATTCCAGCTGAAGCGTTAAAATGACATTCCACTGGTGTTTAAATAAAAAAAAAAATAAAACATTCTTTACTTTTAGAGGCATGTGCATTGGAGACTTTTAAAAAAAAAAAAAAAAAATTGTTTGTATAGATCTAACCAATAAGGCCTCTATTTTAATATTTTTGGATCTTATTTAATTTGTAATTTTGTTTTTGATATATTGACATTTTTTCAAGTCAGGCCTTGATTTTAATATTATTGAATACGCTTTTCAAGTGACTTAACCCCTTAAGGACACAACTTCTAGAATCCGTCATCTGTCCTTAAGGGGTTAAAGGGACACTATAGTCACCCAGACTACTTCAGCTCAATGAAGTGGTCTGGGTGCCAGGTCCCCCAGATTTTAACCCTTCAGATGTTTACATTGCAGGGTTAATCCAGCCTCTAGTGGCTTACTTCCTCACAGCCGCTAGAGGCACTTCTGCGACGCTGGATGCAAATTTCTCATCCAGCGTGCAGAACGTCCATAGGAAAGCATTGAGAAATGCTTTCCTATGGACTGTTTGAATGCGCACGCGGCTCTTGCCCCTCATGTGCAATCCGCGGGGGAGGAGAGGTCACCAGGATAAAGGTAAGTGGCTGAAGGGGTTTTAACCCCTTCAGCGCCATGGGTGGGGGGTCCCAAGGATGATATAATGTCAGGAAAATGAGTTTGACACTTTCATTTTATGTGTTTTTAAGTATCCCCATTATTTTGTCACTAGTCTCCTTGATGTGGTTTTTATATAATTAATCAAATTGAATTTAAACTGTATTTTGAGGTTTAAAAAAAATAAATTAAAAAATTGCCTTATTCTATGCTCCAAGTGTCACCCAGCACAATGTCCTGGTGACCAGCAGGAGGGGTGCACATAGAGCAAAGCCCTCCTGCCGTTCACTCCTTGTAGTCTTACAAATAATAAAAGATGTGTATCTTGTCAAGAGATTGCAAATATGCTAATACACATTTTCACAGTTGATATATATATTAGACTTTTTTTGCAGTTGGATCGAATTACCGTAGCAATAGTTAGTATGATGTTTTCTCAAAAGATGTTGTTACCTGCATGACTCTAGCATCAACATTTAACTAGGGACAGTCAAACATAATGACCAAGGCACGGTTGTCATTTGTTGAAAGCAAGACCATTCTAAAGTGGTATTTCAAATTTGAGAATGGAGGTGTAAGTTTGCAACAGAACCTACAACACACCTGACAATATCCCAAATTCGAGATAAGTTTGTGTGTGTGTGTGTTCACAAAAAAATTTAAACCGCATGTGCAGCAATCCCACTAGAAACTTTGGGCAATGTTGCCTAGGCAGCAGCTCTCCGTAGTAAGTGTCTGGATGCTATAGGCAAGCAATTTGAGCACCTCTAGTAATCGTAGAGATCAAAGGTAACTTGCATTCATCTACTGATGTCTGAATGAATTTAAAATATTTATACAGGTTTTTCTTTTGCTGAAGTGCGTATACATTTTTCTGGCTAGCTCTGTATTTTAAAGGGATGCAATAGTCACCAGAACCACTACAGCAGTGATGACTAAATTTCCCGTGATGCCCAGCTAGCTTTTAGAGCCTAAAAGCTAGCTGAGCATCATGGGAAATGTAGTCCAGAAACAATTTATGTTGTCAAGGTTAGCCATCACTGCACTACAGCTTAATGTCTATGGCAAGTTGTCCTGCAGTCTGAGCACTGTAAACACTGCCTTTTCAGAAAAAGGCATTGGTTACATTGCTGCCTAGTAATACCTCTAGGGCAGTCACTCAGATGGCCACTAGAGCAGCTTCCTATCTCGATGCAGCACTTACTTTCTCCACGCTTTGCATAGAGATGCATTGATTCAACAAACCTACATTCTTGACACTATAGTGTTCCTTTATATTTTCATAAATAATAACTTAAATAGACTTCATTTAAATCAAGTCCATCCTGATAGCAAACATTTAAAGGATCACTATAGGGTCAGGAACACAAACATATGCTGGCTTATGTAATTTCCAACTCTATGCACAATGTGTGCCTAATTTCTGTCTATGAGCTCATATAGCATTTCTAAAGATGCCAAAGTTATATATTTAATTAAGAGGACATGCTTTTTAGCATCACATAGCAACTACTTGTAAAGATCAATGATTACTCAAAAATATTGTTGATGAGCAGAAGGGGGGGAAAAAAATAAAAACGTTGGAAATGACATAAGCCAGCATATGTTTGTGTTCCTGACCCTATAATGATCCTTTAAATGTTTGCCATCAGGATGGATTTGATTTAAATTAAGTCTAAGTTATTATTTTTAAATGAAGACAAATTTTTGCTGGCTGTTATATTTTAAATTTTTACAACTATGATTTCATATTTAGATTAATAACCTCACATTAGTTTAACAGTTATTTCCAAACTGAATTTGATATCTAATATTGGAAATACATAGATAATGAAATCATTGGAACATGCACTTCCAATTGAAATAGGTAATCACTTAAATTTGGAGAGCAACGTAAATTGTTTTCATGAACTAAAATAATATTTTATAACATACATATTCTTGTATTTGTTTAAACATCAATGTTTAAGTGAAGTGACTGTACACAATATATATTAAAAGAAACAAAAACCTGTGTCCATGTCAAGCACCAAGACTTGTCTCATGTTGGGTAATGCCCATATGGCTCCGCACGCACTTTCATTGGCTGAGCGCACTCTGACCATAAATAACAATCTGTGCATGAAATATGTACAGAATTGACATTAGCCAGCCTGGAACGCTTGTTCTGGGCTGATGACTGAGTGACTGCTGGAGTTGAAGTCATGTGCAGAGGTTCATATTGAAATGCAGCCGCACATACAGACTCCAGGCATTATGACCATTTCAAATCACTAAAGTTATGGTGTTTTTAAAGTAAGCTGTTCATTGCGTGTTCATAGATTTGCAGAATAACAATAGGAATCATCATTTTTTTTTTTTGTGTCTTTTTACTCAATCGTCTTTTAATTGAATATTTTCTTGTTTAGGGTACCGAAAAAGGGTGGGGGGCAAGTCCACATGTGTCTTGGTACATTAACTTTTCATACACGTTCCCCAGGTCATGGGGTTACAATATACAATGGTGTAGTGTATTCAGTACAACAGCAGTAGATTAGGGTACACCAGCACTACCGAAGGACGACACCTTCCCACATTTAATCTTATAGCTGTGTTTTTCTGGCGTTGCCGCCCTTTCATTAGTGTGGTTCAGGTTTCATCTCTTACGTCTGTGTTGGTGTGGATTCCTTTGCGCATTCATCCTAACTATATACATACAATTTTCCTAGTCTTCATAACTATATACACACTAGTATCAGTGGTGCCATTGGTGCCTTCCCCTCCTGTCGGTCCGCTTCCCTCACTACAGTGCCTTGTGTCTGTCATACAATTGTTATGTATAATTTGACATACTCATCCCCTCCCATTCCTTCTCTTGTTGCATTTAGTTTATTCAATTGTATTTCACTCCTTCGTTTGCCTCCTCTAGTGTATTATCCCACCATTCTTTGGCTTTGATTATGTGATGGGATGCCCCATGTTGTGTGTTTAGTTTCGTTTCATATATCAGGTTGGTGGAAATTTGCGTTAGTAGGTCATCTAGGTCGGGTCGTATGGTTTGTTTCCATGCCCTAGCTATCAGTGTGTTCGCTGCTATGAGAATGTGAAACAGTAGGGCCGCTTGCGGCTTGCTGTAGGATTCTAGTGTCATGAATAGTAATCCGCACTCAGGTTGCAATGGTATGTCAGAGTGTAGGGATTTCCTGATTTTCCCCTCTACCTCTTGCCAGTATGGTTTTATCCGGTCGCATGTCCACCATGTGTGGAGCATTGTGCCCTTCTCTAGGCCACATCTCCAACACACATCTGAAGTTTGTGGGTATATTGTAGCTAACTTGGCTGGCACCATGTACCACCTATATTGCAATTTCCTCATGAGCTCTAGATGTGATGTGCACCTGGATCTTCCCTTATGTGCTGTGAAGGCCTTCAGCCATTGTGCGTCTGTAAACTGTGTGTGTAGGTCGGCGTGCCATTGTTCTTTGAAATTGTCCGCTCTTTTTGTCATGGGATTGTCAATTAGTAAGGCATACATGAATGATATTGTTTTGTTTGGTATTTTTCCTGTTTCGCATATGTTGTGAACACGTTCCATGGGTTTCGGGGTGGCAACATTTGTTTCTTTTGATAACCGTGATTTAATTTGAAGGTATGAGAATATCGTACTGCTAGGCAGCAGATACTTGTGGCTTAACACAGGGTGTTGTTCTAGTTTGCCCTCGTGATAAAGATGCTTTATCAATGTGCAACCTTTCTGTATCCATGGGCGGTGGTCTAGCGTGGGATTTGCTATGTGTAGGGCTGTGTAGTGGGGTCGACATTCCCCAGTGTGTGGTTTGGCCCAGTGTTTTCGTCGTTGAGTCCCACAGTTTTAATAGAAGTGAGGTAGTTGGAAGCATTTTGTTGGGATTGGGTCTCAGTTCGCCCTGTCCTATTTCTGCAGCTTCCATCTCTGCCCATTGAGGCTTATCCCTGCTTGTGTGTAAGAGGAGGCAGGTTGACATGAGTGTTGCCCTGTAATACATTTTCACATCTGGCATGCTTAATCCTCCTTTGTTTAAGGGTCTGCTTAGTATTACTGAGGCTACTCGGATCTTTTTATGTGCCCATACAAAGTGTGTAAGTGTGCGTTGTAGTTTGTTCAGGTATGCGTTTGGAAGGTAAATTTGTAGCGTTCTTATCAGGTATAGGAATTTGGGTAATAGTATAATTTTTAAGGCTGTCAGTCTGCCCACCCACGAAAAGTATTTGTTTTCCCATGTTTTCAACGTGTCGCCCGTCTCTTTCAGTAGTCTGCCATAATTCAGTTTTAGGAGTTTGCATGGGTGTTTTGGAATTTTTAACCCTAGGAATGTGAGGTAATCGTCTCTCCAGTCAAAGTGAAAGGTTTCTTTTAAATTGTTTACCGTGACTTGTGACATCCCTATCCCCATGGCCTGTGTTTTAGTAACATTTAATCTATAATATGATTGGTCCCCATACTCCCTGATTTTCCCTATGAGGTTTGGCAGTGAGATCTGTGGTTGTGTAATTGTCAGCATAACGTCGTCTGCGAATAGGCTCGCTTTTTATTCTTTTTGTCCCATCGTTACCCCATGTATGTTTGCGTTTTCTCGCAATCTAGTGGCTAGTGGTTCTAAAGCCAGTATGTATAATAAGGGTGATAGGGGGCAGCCCTGCCTTGTACCTTTTGACAGCCTAAACGGGTCTGAAAGGAACCCCGAGTTTAGCACTCGCGCCTCGGGCGCGCTGTACAGTGCCTCTACCGCCGCAACAAATTGGTCAGGCATCCCAAACTTTGCTAGGACCGCTCTGAGAAAACCCCAGTGTAGTCTGTCGAAGGCTTTCTCAGCATCCAGCGACAGATATATTCCCCCTTTTTCCTGCGTCTGGAGCTTATACAGCAAGTTTATAACCTTTCGTATGTTGTCCGCCCCTTGTCTCCCCTGTACAAAGCCCACCTGGTCTGTGCGTAATAATGTTCCCCAGTCTCGTAGCGTAAATTTTTGCGAACAGTTTCGCGTCTGTATTCAATAACGAAATGGGTCTGAAGTTTTGCGGAGTAGTTGGGGGCTTGTTGGGCTTTGGTGGTGTGACGATGTGGGCCACTAGCATCTCTTTGTCTCCATCGCATTGTTAAAGGTTGTTGCCAGATAGGGTGCTAGTACTAGATTAAACTTCTTGTAATATAGGTTTGTGAACCCATCCGGGCCTGGCGATTTGCCTGTTGGGAGGGTGTGGATTATTTTTATGACCTCTTGTGGTTATATTTTCCTAGTTAGGTCTGTTTTTTTGTTGCGGGGTTAGTGTAGGTAACTGCATCTTATCTAGGTAGGTTGTTATGCTTCTGTCAGGTTGTATTGTCTGTCCTCCTGCAGGTTATACAGGCCATGATAGTATTTGGCGAATTCTTCGCTAATTTCTCTGGGTGAAGTGCGTTTTTGGCCCTTGTCTATTAAGTAGGCGATTTTTTTGATTAGCCTGTTTTTGTTTAAGATGGTTTGCTAGGAGTTTACTCGCCTTGTTTCCCTGCATATAATGATTTATTTTAAGTTTGGTCATGTGGGCTTGTTTGCTCTAGTGCTTGTTGGCGTATTAACCCCGTTGTGTATAGAATGCAGCGTTTCTTGTCCTCTGTCGGGTGTATCTGGTTTTGTGCGTTCAGGTCATATAATTCTTGTTTCCATTGTTTTAATCTAGTTTGCGATAGTTTTTTGAGGTATGTCACTCTCTGATTAGTAAGCCCCTCGCTACTGTTTTATGTGCCTGCCAAACCGTCTCTGGGGCTACCTCTCCATTGTCGTTCAGGGTAAAGTATGATTGGAGGTCTTTTCGGAGTTTAGCAGCAGTGGGGCTACGATTTTTGAAATCATTCATGTTTTTCATGTCAAGGGTCACTGGCGCGTGGTCTGACCATGTGATTTGTTTTATGTCGCATAGTCTGAGTTGGTTTAAGTATGATCCAGAGATGAGGAAGCTATCTATCCTTGAGTAAGTGTTGTGAACTGCGGATAAATGTGTAAATGTTCTCTCCCCTGGATGCATAATTCTCCACGCATCATAGAAGTGATGCTCGTTTATTAGTTTTTGTAGAGCTTTGCATTGTCTTTTCAATGAGCTTTGTCTATGACTGGAAAGAGTTGTCTAGTGTAGGGTCCCAAATGTGGTTGAAATCTCCACACAGAATGGTGATGCCCAGCTGCATTTGGCTTACTTTTTTGAGGATGCCCAGGAGGAAACTTTTTTGGTTTCGATTTGGCGCATAAAGGTTGACTAGTGTGTAGGTCATGTCGTTTATCTTACCCTGTAGTATGATGTACCTGCCATTTACGTCTATCTCTTGATGTTGTGGCTCATAGTTCAGGTGTCTGCTCAGGAGGATGGAGGTGCCTCTAGATTTATGTGGTACTGGTGTGGTAAGTTTTTTTTTTTTTTTTTTTTTTTTTTTTCTTTGTTTTTTTTTGTAGATTGGGGTGGTCATTGTGCCTGAAGTGTGTCTCCTGTAGACACACTACGTCATCCTCAAGGGTTAGTTCCTTGTTTAGCATATGCCTTTTTGCGGGGATATTCAGTCCCCTTACATTATATGTGCAGATTCTCACTGTGGTTTCTCAAGGTATCTGTATGAGTGTCGTGTAACGGAATCTATCTTTTTGGGGACCATCACTCCTCCCAGCAGCATCAAGCCAAGTGCTGGTTCCCCTTTGGTGCGGAAGATTGGAGGGGTTTGTAAAATCAATATAGAGATGGCGTCTAGCGGGGCCTGTGGAGGCCTATATTGCCTGTGCGAGAGAATTGGCACTAGGGGGTAGCTCCCACGTCTCCTTACAGTGTGTATGAAGCGATATACATAAGCATAATCATTGAACAGAAGATTAAACATAAACAGAATAACAGAAGTATTTACAAACATTAGAGCTGCCTTAAGTGCGGCTTGGCACTGCGTTTACGTGCCTTGGGCATTGAAGCAAAGCTTCACTGCCTGGCATATCTCCGCTCCTACGGCTATTCTTGGTTTATATTCTTGTGTATCGCCTTTTGTTAGGCTTACGTCTGGCAGGTCGGTACTCATTCGCATTTAGTTTGGCAGGTCGGGTTCTTTAGGGTGTGTTCTAGTGTCACATTACCGGGGGGTTGGGTAAGTCGTGTACGTAATGCTATCTGGGCTGCGGGCATCCTATAGGCCTATTGCTTGACATGCCCTACGCCAATGTATAGGTCCGTATTGACAAAAAATCTACATTTTTTTTGTTTAGTGTCGTCTAGCTAAGCCTGTGCTGAGCTAAATGCTTTGCCAGCTAACCAAGCAACGTATATATTAGATGATACTCGTAGCAGTATATACGTTACCCATCCCTTGTTCGGCCCGGTTTAAGTCCCTGTAAGGTAGTGCACCCTATTGGTATCTGGGGTGGGTTCGGACAGTTCATTTTCTTTTGTTCTTTCTCCAGTCCGGAGACAATCTGTTGGTGCTCTGTTCCTTGGCTGACTGGGCATGCATATCAATTCCCCATGCTGCGAGGATTTGCCGTCCTTCTTCTGGTGACTGTATTACTGTGGTTTTCCCTTTTTTGTTTACCAGGAGCTTTGTAGGATAACCCCAACGATATGGAAGGTTCTGGTCCCTCAGAGTTTGGGTTATTTCTCTAAAATCTCTGCGGCGTTTCAGTGTGAAAGCAGATATGTCTGCATAGATTGCTATGTTCCTGTAGGTGTCTGGAAAGTTTGCTTTCGTTCTGTTTGCGTTCAGGACTGCTTCTTTAGCATGGAAATAGTGCATTCACAGTAACACATCTCTCGGCGTGTCTTGGGGTAAAAAACTCTGCTTCGCTGTGCGGTGTATTCTGTCTATGAGCAGCATGTCCTGCGGCCAGTCCGGCAGAAGGCATTTCATGAGGCCAGTGACATGGGCTGGGAGGTCAAGTGTGCCCACCGACTCCTCTATACCCCTTATGCGTAAATTATTCCTGCGGGACCTGTCTTCTATGTCCGCAAGCTTCACGTCCTGTGTGTCAAGTCTGGTTAAGAGGGTGTCTACCTTGTCTGCTAAGGCATTGTGTGCCTCTTCGTAATCTGCCATCTTGTCCTCCACTTGCGAGGTCCGCGTCCCCAGCTCGTGTAGATCTTGCTTGAGGCCTTTCATAGCCGAGTCCAGCTTTGACAGGATTTTTGCAGACAGTTCGTCCAGTAACGTTTTCAGCGAGGTGTGTGTCAGCACTGGTTCACAGTCTGCTGACTGGTCCATGCGGTCTGCTGTATCTTCAGCGCCATCTTGGGCCTGTTCTAGCGGTTGCTGGTTTTTGGTTTGTCCGGTTCTGGAGGTGAGAATTTTTTTTTCTGTCTTTTCCATGCCTCTCTTTCCTTTAGTGTGTGACATGTCGTTGTTTTCAGTCTTTTTTCTGGGCTTAAATACTCATTTATTGCCGTTCAGGAGCGGAGCTATTAAGCCATGCGACCTCTCCGGTGCTCAGTCAGGCCACGCCCCCCCCAAGGAGGGAGAACCTTACTGCTGGTGGTCGGCTGGGATGGGCTACACTCTCGTGTCTTTTTTTTTTTTAATTTTTTTTTTTATTTTGGGAGTGCATGAAAGTATAACAAGCGGGCTCGTCATGCCCCAACAGCATTGACAAGTATATAATCAGACATATGGTAACAATTGGTCAGCATGAGGAAAGATCAGCACAATTTTGATATCATAAACAGCAGTAGCATTTCTATCTAAGCGATTTGCGAATTACTTTGTTGGGTGGTAGAGGCTTATCTATAGTTGCTGAGTGGAAGATTGCGGTCTAAGAAAAAAAATGAGTGCTTACTACGGGCGAGGTAGTTTAGTTAGTGCGAGAAGCCTCGTTTCGTAGAATGCCTTTTGAGAAATATTCTAGTGAGAGGGATATTAAAATAAAATAATAAAAGTATTAAACAGGCTTACGTCGAAGCAAATTAAGTAAAAAAAAAAAAATATGATGCTCGGTAGGGCAGGATGGTATATCTACAATATATGAGCATGTTGTGTCTTGTGTGTTGGTAGCCTGGACCTGAGACAAATCGAGTGGGAGGTAGTAGTTAAGCCTAGTACAATTCCAACATTAATGTAAGCATGCAATAACAATTATATAGACAGGTTAGTACAATTTGGTGACAAGTAGAGAACGCAAACAGGGACATACGGTTTTGTAGTGGCCTGACAACATGTGCATTTGGGTACGGTTAGAGGCATGGGTTTCGTAGGACATGTCACTATACCTGCAGTGTACCTTTCTATAATGTGTCGAGGGGTGTAGGTTTAAGCATAAGGGTGGTGCCAACCAGATAGGATGTGGGGGCATGAGCCTTGTTTGTAAGCCATGGGTAGTGCTCTCGTGTGTGTTATGTGTTGATAAGCTGTGTGGCTTATATGATATGGTGCCCTGTAGTGTGAGCTACATTGACTTTAGCATAAACGGGATTGACTGACCCTATCTGCAGCAGGGTTTTGTAGGCAGTGGTTGGCTCCACATGACTAGTTTCCGCGGTGCTGTCTGGAAAGGACGCTAGTACTGCGGATGCTGTGAGGGTGAGACTTGGTGGTTTGGTGGTGCGCCTTACAGTGCCCCGTTATGTGTGGTGTGGGGAGTGATGGAATGCGGGGTGTCTCATTGGAGGGGGATCTGAACTTGGTAGGTTACATCAGCAGTATAAAGAAAAAAGAAAAGAAAAACGGTAACAGTCTATTTACGTAAAGTCCAGAGAGACTCTAGAATGGCAACTGGAATCACTGCTCCGGCGGTGAGGCAAGTTCAGGCCCGTCTCTGCAGGCTGTCTGGGGCCGTTCAGGTAGTGACAGCTGCCCGTTTGTCTTGTCTCGCACCCCGCGGTATAAAGGGTCGTGTTGTTGCCGGGTTCCAAGCGTGAGGCAGGGTTGCCGCTGTGTTGGGTCGCACTGTGTCCAGGGCATTCGTTGGTAGTCCCAGTGTGGGTAGCAGGTCGGCTGCCTCCTTGAGATCGCTGACAGTGTGTCGGTGCCGTGCAGTACTTCCAGTGTGCGTTGCAGTCGCCATCGATAACTGAAGCCAAGCCGTTGGTTCGGAGTAACGCAGTGAAGGGCTTAAGTGACCTTCTCCACGCCATGGTGCTTCCAGACAGGTCAGTATAGAACGTCAGTTGCATACCTTCGAAAGGGTATGGTGAGTTGTTGCGGATTGCGTTCAGGAGGGCCGTTTTGTCTTGGTTGCTGTGGAACTTTACCAAGACATCCCTCGGGGCTGACTGTGGTGCTGTCGCTGGTTTTCGGAGTCGGAAAGGCTCTTCCACTCCCACCTGTTTGGCCTGCTTATGGGGTAGTAGTCCAGTGAGAAGTCAACATAGGAGGTGCGGTAGCTCCCTCTCCGGGATCTCCTCTGAGATGCCCCTTAACTTGAGGTTCAGTGTGCGCCTTCGGTCCTCCAACTCTGCAAGCTTTTTGTCCATTTTGCTTTGTTGGGTTTGTAGTTCTTGTATAGCTGCGTGGAGACGGGTGGTGTGTTGGGCCTGAGTCTGGTCGTTGTTCTCTATGGCGCCCATGCGGGTCGTGAGGCCTTGTATGTCCCCTCAGAGCTGGGCCATGTCGGCCTGGATTGTGTGTTGGAGCTCCGCTAATAGGCCCTTCATGATTGCGGTCATCACCGGGGCCGAGTCCAGATGAGAGGGCACGGGCTTGCCCGTTTTCTGTTCAGGCATCTGACCTCCAGGTGTTCCTAGTAGGAAGTCCTCGGAGAACTCAGTCGTCTGAAAGGTCGGCCATGTTGGGCTCTGTTTCTCTCCGGGCCTGGCACCATAAGTCGCCCATGTTCGGTTTTTCGGCCCTAGGCTTCTTGGTCTTTCTCCCCATATCGTGAGGGAGCGTCGTGGGCTCAGTTAGCCTGGTTTTGGGGTGTGAAAGACCCTTTTAATCGCTGTATATTGCGTTTGATGGCCTAGAGCTCAGTGAACATGCGGCCATTCAGCTCCGTTGCTTGGCTCCGCCCCCCTCTTTTGTGTCTTTTTAAATGAATTGTGAATGTCTATTTAAAAACATTTTTGCTGTGTGTTCCTCTGCAGACAAGTTCAACTAATATGGATTAATGCAATTCATTTACCAATAATGTAAATACTGGCTGAATACACAGCTTCATGTTACATAGCTAATCCATATTTCATGCTATAGAACCTTTGGACTCTATTATTTACCCTAAATAGAAAACTATATTTAGATAGATTTTTCATTTAAAAGCATTGTTTTGTTTTTAAAAATTCCAATTTAAATAATCTTTATCTCCCCCTAATTGCAATATTACTTTTTAATTTTCTAAGTGCATGCTACATCTGGATATTTCTGTCATATATCTGTTTTATAGTGAATGGAAATGAAGTTTTTAGTCTATCTGATATATTTATCAGGGTTTTAAAACTGTTAATTACTGCCAAGTGTTTTGGACAGTTCTTTTTCCCATATCTTGTCTCTCCTTTACCAGTGATTAATTATAGTCTCTTAGTTCCAAGGTGTGTCTGTGTCCTGTTATTTATGTGAACGTGGCAGCCAGTAACACATGCAGTTTGGTTTATCAGCTGAGTCATTTTCACATGGAGGCAACTTGGTTATTGTTAGCTCACTTCCTTCTTTTCTGTCCATCTTTCTCATCTGAGATTTTTAATTCTAGTCTTTGCGTCTACTGCTTATTTGTGTTCTCTGCACAGTAAAACATAATTTCTTTTCACATTCCATTTCTTCAGACAATGGATATCATTTGTTTTAAAAATGATCCTGTCAAACCTCTTTATATGAATAGCAAACAAAAAAAATGCAAGCAATTTTGCAGGCAAATCCAGAGTGTTTTTATATTTGCATGTATTTTAAAGATATTTTTAATCGTATTCTTTTACCTATCGATCACACATTGCATTGAGCAACCTGAAGAAATTACCTGTTGCTACCTTTGAATGAATGCTCAGTTCACCTTTTCCACAATTTTTACCTAGCTGACCAACCATAATACCTCCCACCTATAAGCGACCTACTCGACACATGTTGTGCTTCACCAGGGGAAAGCAATGTGTGCAGCCTCTAAATACATTGCTGCATCCATCTTACAGGTGAGGAGGTTACATGTAAATTTTAATCTCTACATTTGCTAGGCATTTTCTCTACACAATATAGTTGTATATGTATACCTACTTGAATATGAATTTGTGGACACATCCCTCATTTCTACTATTTGCTCTCTTTAATCGATCTCGTTTTAAAAGGACACTTTGTGCCATGACAGCTATGCTTGTTGCATAGAGTAGGGGTAGGCAACCTTTGGCACTACAGATGTAATACTCTTACAGCCATAATGTTGGCAATGCATTAGGGGTGATGTAGTAATCAACATCCGGAGTGCCCTGTGTTGCCTAGCCCTGGCATAGAGTATGGTGCACAATATGGCTGATGACTGTAGGTGTAAGGGTTCCCTCTTACATAGTTACATAGCTGAAAAGAGACTTGCGTCCATCAAGTTCAGCCTTCCTCGCATATGTTTTTACTGTTGATCCAAAAGAAGGCAAAAAACCTAGTCTAAAGCGCTTCCAATTATGCAACAAACTAGAAAAAATTCCTTCTTGACTCCAAAATGAGTCAGATATCTCCTTGGATCAAGCAGCTATTACCCCACTAATTAGAAATTATATCCCTGTATGTTATGTTTTTGCTAGTATTTATCTAATTGCAGTTTAAACATCTGTATGGACTCTGATAAAACCACCTCTTCAGGCAGAGAATTCCGTATCCTTATTGCTCTTACTGTAAAAAAAAACTTTTCTTTGCCTTAGATGAAATCTCCTTTCTTCCAGCCTAAATGCGTGACCTCGTGTCCTATGTATAGCCCTGTTTATGAATAGATTTCCAGATAATGGTTTGTACTAGCCCTGAATATATTTGTATAATGTTATCATATCCCCTCTGAGGCGCTGTTTTTTTTTTTTTAAACTAAAGAGATTTACATTTTCTTACCTTTCTTCGTAACTAAAATGCTCCAGTCCTTTTTATCAATTTTGTAGCTCGTCTCTGCACTTTTTCTAGTGCCATGATATCCTTCTCTAGAACATGTGCCCAAAATTGCACAGCATATTCAAGGTGTGACCTTACCAGTAATTTATAAAGAGGCAAAATTATATTTTCCCTTCGTATAGTGGCAGTACTTACAAGTGGGATGTTCCTTAGGATTCTGGACAAGAAGCTCCCCCTTCTTTAGAATTTAAATGCTGTGCTCCGCCTGCTGCCTCCATATAAGCTGTAACTCAGAGACACTCACCAGTTCTTCTTGTCCCGGCAACGGGACGGACAGGTTCCCCCACAGTGCAGGTGGAGATTTGGTGCGTTCAGCACAGGTTGCTGACCGGGAGGTGAGTGCCCGATAGTTTCCCGGGCGGGAACTGAGCGGCAACAGTACTTCCGGGTTCGCGTTACGGAACGTGACCGGGTACTGTCTTTTGTGGTTTTTTCTGACGGAGTTCCCAGGCGGTTCTCCTTCATTGCTCATTACGCATGCGCACAGCGGTGGAACGCACGCCCGGGAGGCTTTGCGTTCCACCAAACACAGAATCACGCTACTGAGCATGCGCGAAACGGTGTTTGGCGCCAAATTTAAAATTTGGATACATGGCTGTGCAGGACCTTCCTGACCCCAAGGGTGGGTGTACAGTTCTGGTTCTCCGTGTCACCTGCCCTCCTACACGGATCTTAGGTGATTTGAGGTGAGGTTTAACTATTGAACTCTCCTTTTTTTCACCTTTTGTTTTTATGCATGCTTCTAGAATAAGTCCTATGTCTCCAGATAAGACAGATATAGACAAGATGTCAACTTCTGTTCCAAACACCACAAGTAAATCTAAGCACTTATGTTGTCTGGAATGTGCATTACCTCTACCTGACGGATGTCGCATAAATACATGCAATCAGTGCGCAACGGATCGGCTAGTAAAAGCCGAGCAGACTGATATGGCATCCTTCCTGGGCTGGTTTCAGGAATATTTGTCCCAGACATTTGAAGCTATTCGGGAGAAACTGCCCACACAGCGTAGGAGGAATAGATCTCCTTCTGTGTCTGACGTCTCTTCGCCTTCGGATATTTCCAGCCTGACTTCAAGTGTGGAGGAGGGGTTTCCACCAGAAGAGCTGAAGAAATTTATTAAAGAAGTGACGACGGCGGTACAAGAAACTGAACCTACCAAGGGTAAGGTTAAAGGTTTCCCAATGTCTCCTTAAATCTTGGATCTCCATCATAGAGAATGAAAGAATCTTGAAAGACGTACGTTCAAGTCAAGCTACAGTCTGGAGAAAAATGGGAAGATCTTCCTAAGTGGATGTTCAGATTGACCAGCTATCAAAGAAAACCACTATACCCATTGGCGAAGTCTCAGGGCTTAAAGACCCAATGGACGAACGGGCCGAAACTTCGTATAGTAGAATATTCCAGGCCGCAGGATATCAGTGCAGAGCTGAATTTGCAGGTTCAGCGGTTCTCAGAGCTCAGAGCGTTTGGCTACAAGCCCTGGAAGATTACATTATGGGAAATCTGATACAGATCCTTCCCATCTCTTGTTCCTACTGAAAGATGAGTTTTCTTTGTTTATCAGCGAGGATTATGGGTTTGTCGTCAGTAGCCAGAAGAGCTCTTTGGCTACGAACATGGACAGCTGACTCTGCGTCTAAAGCACCCTTATGTGCATTACCCTTTGAAAGGAACAAAAAATTTTTTTTTGGCACTCCTTTGGAAGACATTGTTAGACAGATGTCTGATACGAAGAAAGCCCTGCCTCTGGATTAAAGAACCCAGGGATATTAAAGTTTTCAGTACAAGGGTCAGAGGTCCTTTCGTTACCAGGGCGGTTTTGCAGGTTTCAAAAGCATGATGGCCTATGGCCATACCAGCCTGAAAATCCCTGATCTCGTCAGATCTCAGAAGCCATCCAGACTCGGGCCTGGTTAGTACTTGTATGGGAGTCCAACTATGTACCTTAATTAAACAGCCAGTGGTCTTGACAGGAATCAACAGGCATGACAAAAGGGGAAGTTTTGACGCCATAAGATGGGAGGACGCCTTCGGTTCTTCACCCAAGACTAGGAAAGAGTGCTTCATAGGTGAATTACAAGAACCATTTCAGAAGGTTACAGAATTAAGTTTCATCGAAACCACGTCCATCCTTCCTACGGTCAAGCTATCCATCAAGAGTAAACAAATTCTCTTCTTCTTTAAGAAATGTGGTAGAGAGGTACCCAAACGTTGAGTATTTCAGGGAGTTTACTCACGCCTTTTTTTCTGGTTCAAATACCAGATGGAATCTAGTAAACACCTGCTTACATGACAGAAGTTCCGTATGGAACGTATTTTGTCTTTTGACACACATTTTTACAAAGGGAGATTACATGGCGGAGTTGGTTTAAATATGCTTATCTCCAGGTACCGGTTTCAGAATCTAACCGGAAGTTCTCAGGTTTGCGGTTCTAGCAACACTGGCTTGTTGGTCTAGTGGTATGATTCTCGCTTCAGGTGCGAGAGGTCCCGGGTTCAAATCCGGAAGTGCCCAAGCATTCTTGTTTCAAGAAAGCGAAGGATTCTCCATTTACATTTAAACTCTTCCCTTTGGCCTGTCCTCAGCTCTTCGAGCTTTTACGGAAATCCTGGCATCCATAGCAGTGGTTTTACGTCTGAAAGGTATCTCGATTTGTTCCATACCTGGACGTTTGGTTCCTGAAGGCCCAATAAAGACAACTGCTAAATCTTCATCTCACGATTACAATGAAGATTTTAAGAGATCACGGTTGGATCCTGAACCTGGAAAAATCCAAGCTGACTGCGTCACGAAGTCTAGAGTTCTTGGGTCTTAGAGGAAATTCACAGTCCCTCTCTCTTTTTCTACCATTAGTGAAACAAATGAGGATTTTTAAAGTTCAATCAGAGATGCTATGAGGTTCTAGGCCTCCTCGCTTCTGCAATCCCAGCAGTGGCCTGGGCAAAGGCAGAAGCAAAACCATTGCAATCGGACATCCTTTCCCAATGGACACGAAAACAGGAAGATCTAGACTCTCCTTCCACCTATCCAAAAGGGTGAAAGGACTCCTGAACTGGTGGAAACACAGAAGCAAAATCTCAAAGGGCCTATCGTTTGCTCAGAAACAATGGTTTATGATATCCACATATGCCTCCCAGATGGGTTGGGGCGCCCATCTAGCTTCTCAGTTCCGTCAGGGTCTTGGAACGGAGTGGAGTCAGGCGCTTCCTGAAGTTTCAGGGTTTAATGCTGTTTGGAAGGCACTGGTTTCCTTCCGTTCAGCCATCACAAATCAGGCTATGAGGATTCAGTCGGACGACGCCACTACAGTGGTTTTTTTCGCCAGGGTGGCACGAAGGTAAAAGCTCTTCAAGAGCTCTGCTATCTCATATGTCTTGGGCTCAAGCGAATCTTCTCGCTATATCAGCTATCCATGTCAGAGGGTCTCTAAAGTTAGTTCAGACGGCCTCAGCCGTAGACTTTGGTCTCAGGCAGACTGGGCACTGTCAAGCTAAATTTTTTGGGCGCTGGGTTCACGCTTCGGCAGGCCGGAGATAGACCTGTTTGCCACAAGGAGATACAGGAAAGTTCAATGTTTTGCTTCTCTCCATTCAGGAGAGTACCCAGTTGTCCTAGACGGTCTATCGATACCTTGGACCTTCGACATGGCTTATGTTTTCCCTCCTGTCGCTCTTATACCACGGATTGTTCATAAGTAAGATGAAGAAGGCAAGTAATTGGCAGTCCTGCCCTTCTGGCCGAACAGGAGTTGGTTTTCGGAAGTGGAAAACTTGACAATCTCACGTTAGCATCTCCAGTCTCTTCTCAAATATTGGAGAATGTGACTCTCCCCGTGGAAACTCTGGATATTTTTCACCTGACTGCATGGTTGCTGCAAGGGTGATCCTTCAAGGCCATGGTCTCTCTGACCTTTATGTGATGTGTTGCTGTCTTCTGTCCGCTGGTCCACTTCGTAAATCTATTTCAGAGTTTGGATGAAGTTCAGAACCTGGTGTTCACTTCGAGGTTGGATCCGGCCAAAGCCTCTATCCCGGAAAGTCTTTCTTTTTTGCAAGATGGGTTTGAAGCCGGCCTGGGAGTTTTCGCTCAAAGGCCAGATTTCAGCTCTAAATCACTTCCTGGTTCGTGGCTTTGCCTCAAACCTGCTTTTTCTAAGATTTCTTAAGTCCATAAGGCTTAAGAGGCCTCCTAAGTAGTACCTTTCCCTACTTGGGATCTGTCTGGTGCTTCGAGCCCTTTGTGAACCACCATTTGAACATTTACTGGAGGTTCATATCAAGTTTCTTACCTTCAAGACGGTTTTCCGGGTGCCTATCGCCTCTGCTAGTTGAGTAGGTGTGATCCGAGCTCTCTCTTTCTCTCCGGAATTCACCTTTTTCATCGCGACTAGGTGGTCCTGCACACCAAGCCTTCTTTTTTGCCTAAGGTTTCTTCTGGTGCTGCAATTACCAACCTATTGTCCTACCGGGGTTTTATCATTTTCCTACGTCGGATCTAGAAAGAATGTGACATCTCCTAGATGTTGGAAGATCCCTGAAAATCTGTCTTCAGATGACTCAGGGATTAGATCCTTAGACCTATGTGTATTCTTTCATGGCGCTAACAGGGGTTGTGCTGTCTCAGGACCCTCTTCGGCCTGATGGCTAACGTATACAATCAGGTTGGCTTATCAATCCAAAGGGATTCCCCTTAGTTTCCCTTTCAAGGCTCGTGCCTCTAGAGCTATGACGACCTCCTGGGCTGAAAGAGCAGCCGCCTCACCTGAAGACATCTGCAAAACTGCTGCTTGGTCTTCCTTACATACTTTTATCAAGCATTGTAGGCTGGACGTATTCTCATCATCTGAAGCTGCTTTGGGCGTAAGGTGCTACATGCTGTGGCCTGCTGAGTTCCCACCCTTTGTTGTTTGCAGGGGTCTTGCTATATCCCACTTGTAAGTACTGCCACTATACGAAGGGAAAAACAGTAATTTTACTTACCGTAAATTCCTTTTTTCTTAGTATAGTGGCAGTACTGGCTTTCCCTCCGCTTTCAAATAGATAAAATTCTATGCATCATTCGGTCTCCGTTTTGGTTCTTTTGTATTACTGGTGAGTGTCTCTGAGTTACAGCTTATATGGAGGCAGCAGGCGGAGCACAGCATTTAAATTCTAAAGAAGGGGGAGCTTCTTGTCCAGAATCCTAAGGAACATCCCACTTGTAAGTACTGCCACTATACTAAGAAAAAAGGAATTTACGGTAAGTAAAATTACTGTTTTTCATACCGAGAATTTATGCCCCTATTTATACATGACAAAACCTTACTGGCCTTGGCAGATTGACATTGCATATTGCTGCCTAGTTTGTTGTCTATAACAATTCCCCAAATCCTTCTCGTGTGTGGTTATCCCTAATTCACTACTATGTAGGGTGTAAGTTGCTTGTGCATTCTTGACCCCGAAGTGCATAGCTTTGCATTTCTCTACATTAAATTTCATCTGCCATTTTAGTGCCCAGTTCCCCAATCTATCCAATTTCCTCTGCAGTAAAGCAATATCCTGATCACATTTTATTACTTTACAGAGTTTTGTGTCATCTGCACACACTGAAACATGGCTTTCAATGGCTATTTCAAGATCATTTATGAATATGTTAAATAGAAGCGGTCCCAAAACAGAACCCTGAGGGACACCACTTACCATTTTTTTCCAGCCTGAAAATTTACCATTAATGACAACTCATTGTACTCTATCCTTAAGCCAATGTTCTACCCAAGGACAAGAATATTCATCTAGACCAATTTCTTTTAGTTTGAAGACTAACCTAGTGTGAGGAATTGGGAGTTATCTACTAAACGGCGGCAATGAATAGGATCGGAGCTTTATTCATTCCAATAAAATTCCGATACGAACAAACTCCCGAATTGCGTCCTAACACGAATGGAGAAACTGTTCTCATTCCGTTAGGACGCAATTCGGTAGTTTTGCCGGCATTCTGTCTAAGTGACAGGACGTTCGGCAATACTGACAGGAAGGAAAGCTAAGGATTGTGGGGAAATTGCTTTGACCACCGGAAACGAAGCACACTTTGCTCCTCCGCTGGTCATGGCATAGGAAACCTCCAGAAGAGAAATAGTCCCTACTTTGTCTTATATTTTAAAGAAAACTAGAGCAGACAGGAAGAAATGAAGAACAGATCATGAGGGAGAGAGGAATCGATTGGGGAAAGGTAAATTTGGCATGACGGTGCCGCTTTAAGGAGGATGATATGTATGGTATGTAGAAATTAGTAGTGTGTAAAAGTCAAAGGAATGACACAATTACACAGAACTAAAATACTGAGAGACAAAATGAATAATCTTTAAAGAATAAAAAATAAAATTTAAACCAATGACAGAACTCATAAAAATAAAATGGGGGGGGGGGGGGGGGGGCGGAGAATGGGGAGCGAATCATAAGAAATTAGGCAAGTCAAAATCAGCATTTAGGCCGTGGGGGGCTAGGGTCTGTAAATTAAAAACCCACTCTGTTTCCAGTTTACCTATTCAAACACAGCCAAACACAGCCCTCGCCAATCGGCATCTCCTCATAGAGATGAATTGAATCAATGAATCTCTATAAGGAAAGTTCCGTGTCTGCATGTTTGGATGCATTTTAGGCAGCCATGACCCAGGAAGGATCTCTAGCAGCTATCTGAGGAGTGGCCATCACTAGGCTGTAATGTAAAGACTGCATTTTCTCTGAAAAGACAGTGTTTACAGCAAAAAGCCTGAAGGTAATGATTCTCCTCACCAGAACAAATTCCATAAGCTGTAGTTGTTCTGGTGACTATAGTGTCCTTTAACCCCTTAAGGACACATGACATGTGTGACATGTCATGATTCCATTTTATTCCAGAAGTTTGGTCCTTAAGGGGTTAAGGTGATCATCTTGCATTAAAAGATGCCAGTGTTTTTTGACTATTGTTTTTATTTAGTTTTTTGTTATGGATACATATGATCCTCCTTAACCCCTTAAGGACCGGACTGTTTTTGCGATGTTGTACATTTGCGACCAGGCATCTTTTTACACTTTTGTGGTGTTTGTGTTTAGCTGTAATTTTCCGCTCTCTCCTTTACTGTTCCCATACAAATTATATATTGTTTTTTTCAGGACAAAAGGGGCTTTCTTTACATACCATTATTTATATAATCTCATGTAATTTAATTTAAAAAAAATGAAAAAATATGATGAAAAATTGAAAAAAAATACATGTTTTTTGACTTTTATGTGAAAAATCTTTTACTCCTCTACAAAAGCGAATGAAAAAAACTGCTAAATAGATTCAAAATGTTGTCCTGAGTTCAAAAATACCCAGTGTTTACATGCTTTTTGCTATTTTTTTGCATGTTATAGGGCTATAAGTACAAGTAGGATATTGCGGTTTCAAAACATACATTTTTAAAATGTATCAATAGTGACATTGTAACACTATTATCTGTCATAAATCGCTGAATAACACCCCACATGTACATATTTTTTTTAAAGTAGACAACCCAGGGTATTCAATATGGGGTATGTCCAGACTTTTTTAGTAGCCACTTAGTCGCAAACACTGGCCAAAGTTAGCGTTCATATTTGTTTGTGTAAAAAAAAAAAAAAGTAAAAAACTAAATTGAACGCTAATTTTGGCCAGTGTTTGTGACTAAGTGGTTACTAAAAAAGACTGGACATAACCCATTTGCAAACCCTTGGGTTGTCTTCTTTTGCAAATGGTATGCCATCATGGGGGTAATTCTCATTCCTGGGCTACCATACACTCTCAAAGGCAACGTAACCAATCTGGCCATTTTCAATGTAAAAATATTTGACCCATATATTTGACCCTGTAACCTTCAAAAACGCTATAAAATCTGTACATGGGGTTACTGTTATACTCAGGAGACTTTGCTGAACACAAATATTAGTGTTTCAAAACTGGAAAATGTATCACAACAATTATATCATCAGTAAAAGTGCTGTTTGTGTGTGAAAAATGCAAAAAAAGTCACTTTCACTGACTATCATCGCTGTGATATGTTTTACTGTTTTGAATCACTTATATTTGTTTTCAGCGAAGTCTCCCGAGTAAAACAGTACCCCCATGTACAGGTTTTAGGGTGTCGTAGAATGTTACAGGGTAAAATACAGTGATGGCAAATTAAATTCTCTGGACTTTTGGCCTGGGTTGGCAGGCAGGTCCCTTAAATTGCAATCAATAAAATAACTTAATTATGTAAAAATATTACATAAATACGCACGTAGAATTTAAATTTTATTTTATATATTTGAAGTCTACGTGTATATTTATATAATTATTTATGTAATTTTGTATTTAAACAAATGTATATTTCGTATTATTTTTTATTTATATATACATAGATATATATACAATTTCATTCTAAGTGTATTTTGATATAAATATATATATTAATATCAAAATACAGTTAAAATAAAATTTCGTATAGATATATAAATTTTTTAAATACAAAAAGAGAAGTCCTGCGCTTAAGCAGCAAGGACTACAACACACATCAGCCCCAATATATAGTAAAAACCAAAGAAAAGAAAATGTTACTTGCGCTTTCTCCTTAATCCCTATGTATATTTAGACAAATGGAGGTCATTTAGTTGCTCCAATGGCCATTGGAGGGATGCCCGCCTTTTACAATTTTTTATTATTTTTACATGTTTAATTTAATTTAAATTACTTATTTGTATTTTATAATAATATATATACACAATATATATAGTTATTATCTATATTATATATATACGTGTGTAATTTAATTATAAGTGTATTTTTATATTGATATATGTACATATTAATATAAAAATACACTTAGTATGACTATATATATATATATATATATATATATATATATATATATATATATATATATATATATATATATACGTATATTATATAGGTCTATATATCATATAGATATATAATATTTTTTTTTCTATTCACTTTAACTTAATTTTTTTTAAAGATTTTACAGCAGCAGGGAGAATGCCTGTCAGCACAGACAGTCCCCCTGCAGGCAGACACATGGACACCTATTGTGACCATGTGGTCGCCCTGTTGAGCGATCACATGGCCACAGGGGTCCTAATTCGCCATGGGGAGACTGTCTGTCTGGGCTGCAGGCAGTCTCCCCACAACGGGAGCACCGCCGATCGCCGCCGGGGGAACGACAACGATCGGGTAAGTACATTGGACGGTTCAGGACCGTCACCGGTCGGCAACGCAAAAATGCCGATGACGGTCCTGAACCGTCCTTAAGGGGTTAATATTGATGTAATTTGCAATTTTTCCTCTCATATTTCTTTTTGTCCTTCCCCTACATCAATTATATCCAAGTATCTGTTCCTTTGCTTTGTGTTAAAAAAAAAAATGTTAATAGCAGGACTACAGCCCCCATGACGCAAAGCAAATTATTTTTGATCTTTATGTTAACATAATGTCAATAGCAGGACTACATTTCCCAAGATGCAATGCAAATCGTTTGTGTATTTCTGTTTTTAAATAAAAAATAATTTTAATAAAAAATTAAAAAAAAAATAACTTAATCATTACTAGACTTTACTAGAAGCTTAGTTTTTTTTTTTTTTTAATTTTCATTAGTGTTGAAATCAGTTACACTCAGAACCTCTTCAGTATGCCTTGTTGTATGTTTTAACTATGTATATATATTCTTGTATCCTATTGGCTGCAGAACTGTGGTTTTATTTTGGCACCAATTTTAAGCATTTGGATCCCTATATATACTCAGAATAGCCAGGTTTGAAATGTTATCCCACTTGAAAAAGCCCTAGTGGCGAAATGTATGGTTATTTTAATTGTGTAATTTTAAGTTTATTTTTTTATTTTTATTTATTTTTTTGGTTACAAGATTGTGCCAATCTTTTTAATTACGCATTTTTATATTTGGAATTTTTTGCCTGACCTACTTTTACCTGCTTTTTATCTTCGTGCGACTCCAAGTATATCCTGAGGTGGTGATCATACCACCCACGTTTATACCATAGTGCAGTTTGCCCGCACTCCACTTGTGAGTACAATTTTACTTATGTTTATTGCATTTTTATTTTACTGAGAGCACTATTAGTTGTCTTTTTTTATTTTTTTTCACTCTCCTGAGTGTTGGACCTCACCCCTCTAGAGGACTCCTATCACACATCCTTTAAGCGGGGATTATACCGCTGTAAGCTCTTCACACCCGAGCTTTATATAGCTCTTTTAAATGTGAGTTGACCTTACTTATCCATTTATTTTATCTTCACTTGTCAGTACATATTGCACCATTGTATTTTTCCATTCTTGTTTTACATACGAGCAAGGAGGCTCTACAACTTAAAGGACCACTATAGTGCCAGGAAAACATACTTGTTTTCCTGGCTCTATAGGGTCCTTGGGTCCCCCTCACCCCTCTGGGCCTCCCTCCCGCCGGGTTCTAGGGTGAGGAAGGGATTAATCCCTTACCTATTTTTTCCAGCACCGGGCTCCCTCGACGCTGGGGACTCTCCTCCTCCTTTCCCCGTCATCGGCTTAATGCGCATGCGCGGCATGAGCCGCGCGCTCATTTAGCCAGTCCACAGGAAAGCATTCTCAATGCTTTCCTATGGACGCTGGCGTCTTCTCACTGTGATGAGACAGCCACTAGAGGCTCGATTAGCCCATATGTAAATATAATAGTTTCTCTAAAACTGCTATGTTTACAGCAGAAAGGGTTAATCCTAGATGGACCTGGCACCCAGACCACTTCATTAAGCTGAAGTGGTCTGGGTGCCTATAGTGGTCCTTTAAGCAATTGAGGACACTACACCTAAAAACCAGCACTCCATAAAGACATTTACCTCTGTGTGAGACTTTGTTTTTGGTTTTTATTTTATTTTTTGGTTATCTTATCTTTTGGTGATTTTATTAGAACTTTAGTCCTACTAAATTAGTGAGACTTTTACTAATTATATTGTCTTAGAACTATTGTATATGCTATTATTACTACTTTTATTATTATTATTATCTACCTTTTGGCGCAGCCCTTATGTTTTTTTGTGTCACATGTTTTATCTTCAGAGGGTTTGAGGGTTACCCTTTGTTGGGCCGCTGCCTACATTCTATTATCTATTAGCGCTGACCCTTTCGCTCTTGCGCTCTCTCTCTCATAGTGTGTGTGTATGTATACATTTCCAATGTTTTAAGATATTCCATTTATATTCAGTTTTTCAAAAGACACCATATTTTGATCACTATTTTCTAAAGGCTCCCATACTTGAACATTGTTTTTATAATGAAATCCAGACAGGCATCCTTTCTAGTTTGCTTCTTCTACTAATTGTGACATGAAGGTGGCATTTAACAGGTTCAAAAACCTAATGCCCTTTGCTGAACCACCATACCTGCAGAACTGCAAGGTTTTAACTTGCAGGGTAAAAACTCGGTTAGGGTAGTTGAGGTCTTCAATGTATTGGTTTCAATGTATTTCATCATAGTTTTTTCCTTATGTGCAGGTGAATATGCAAAGTTTATTATTCGCCAAACTTCTTCTCACTGATACTCTATATGTCATAGCTCAGACTTTCCATTTGTCTGTCACCTAATGGCGAGTAGAGATTCAGCCTCAGTGGGCATGACGTGGATCCACCGGGCTCGCAGTAGCTAGTAATTTTTAGACTTATCTGGTAGCATAAGAAATTACATGATGACCTCTTGAGTTCTGAGTATCTGAGAAACTGTTTTAATACAAACCTAAAACTTTGCAATGTTTACTGAATTTTAAAAGTGTGTGTGGAGCAGTATATGGATATCTGGAGGAAATGGATTATTTGGTGGGAAGTGTATAATGGATGGCAGTGGGCAAGAAATGTGAGGAGTTGCATAAAATAAGCATCTGATATTGAGCAAGTATGAACAAGAGAGCTAGAGTATGTGAAATTGTTTTGCAGGGGGGGAATGTGAAAAGGCGTGAGTGAGTGAGTACTGCAAATATGAAATGTGCGTATTTTAGGGGGGATATGTTACATGCTCTACGTAAACTTTGTAGTTCTTTATATGTTTAACAATGAAAATGCCTGGTGCATGTTACCCTACTGCTTTTGGCAAGTGATAATTTCAACCTGATGAGTGAGAATTCAGCCCTAGTAAGTGTTCCATGGATCCTAAAGGCGAGCATTGTTGAATATCCCACTCTGTGTAGCATTTTTCCCAGTAATTTTTAGTATTTTGTTTTGGCAGGGTTAGTTACTCAGACTTTAATGACAGGTCAGAAGTTGCTATTTTTGGAGTTACAATTCATTGCTCTGTGAGAAAGCAGACTTTTGCTTTAGAAAATTTAAGTGAGAAACGTTTCATTTTGAAATTTTACAATATGTATTTATTCCTAAATTGCTTTTAATGCTACGGGCTGTGTGTACACGAAATGCACCCATATATACAGGTTCGCTTTGACATAAATGTGCTACTCTATACAGTGTTAGATCTGTCAGGGGTGGGGGCCGGGTGGGAGGACAACAGGTCCCCCCCTTTATTATTTATGGCCCCCACCCGCCGCTCTGGGGAGGGGGGGAGGACAATTGGTTCCCCCCACCCCCCTTATTGTTGTTTATGGTCCCCACCCACCGCTCAGGGGTGTGGGCTGGGGGGGGAGGACAATAGTTCCCCCACCCCCTCATTATCCTTTATGGCCTCCACCTGGCGTGGAGAACAATAGGTCCCTCCCTTATTGTTATTTATGGCCCCCACCCGTCCGTCATGGTTGGGGGCCGGTGGGGGGTGGACAATAGGTCCCTCACCCGCCGCTTGGGGGGGGAGGACAATAGTTGTGTTTCTCCCCACTCCCCCCTTATCGCTATTTAGGGCCCCCACCCTTTTTAGTGAGCAGCCACTGTTTAGTAGACATGGCTCTACTTGCGGCATAGCAAGTAGGGGCGTTCGGGAGATTTTAATCTCCTCTCATATTGACCCTCATAGAGTGAGGGAGGAAATAGGGGACTTGGGAAGTGGCGGGGAGCGCTCTACTTTTACATTTTACAAGGAGGGAGCTGCACGCCGGTAGCTCCCTCATTGTAAAAAACGGAAAAAATGAACACTGATATTCAGTGTTTGTTCGTGTGACATTTCTATTAATTCATTCGTCTGGGCATACGCGGGAATTTCACAGTGCTATCTAGTGTGGGCAGATGACATTTCCCACAGGGACTTCATCTACCAACACAAAGATGGCGGCGCCCAGGACCTAGGTCCAGGCAGAAAATGAAGATTAAATAATAGGTAATATGGGGGCTTAGGGGCATTTGGGGGCTGACTAGGAGGTCAATTAGGTGTAGTGGAGTCGATAGGGGGGGGGGGGGGTTAAAAAATAAAAACGGGATTCTGCCGTGACCGTACCACTTTAAAGGAGCATTTTAGAGGAGAATTAAAGTCATCCAGGCCACTTCATCTCAATTAAGAAGCGTAGGTGCAGTGTCCCTGTAGTTTTAACCTTGCAATGCAAAACACTGGAGTTTCTACAAGATTTCAATGTTTACATTGTGTGAAGGGTTAAACACACCTCTACAATACCAGATGTGAACAAATGCAGTTAATAGGAAAGCATTGACTTAAATGCATTTCTCTGAGAAGCATTTGGAAGCACTACATTTGCAGCTCGTCAGCATCACTCACCAATTGCAGAGATAGACAGATTATGCTTCAGGAGGTGGTGCAGGCAGCAGAACTGAGGGAGCCTCGGTGCTAGAGAAAAGGTAAGTAAAAGGTTAACACTAGTCCGGATCTAGGACACTATAGCGTTAGGAATACAGGTTTAAATTCCTAGCACATTTCTGTTACTTTAACCAACTTGTCCACTACTACTTATCATAGTGGTTACGTTGTTAGGATCCTTACCCTGATTATCTACCCCTTTAAATGTTAAGTTTTTTTGTTTGTTCTACATATTTCTACTTTACTCCTCCTCCTCTTCTGCTTTATCATTACTGATAGAGTGCGGAATTTAGGACAACTGTTCATTGACGTTGCAGCTCCCACCAGTTTAGCCCAGACCAGAACTTGTATGTTCCAGTAATCTCCTTAGATTAAAAATGTGTACAAAAGTATTTTGTATGCTGGCTTAGGCCACTGTCACGCATGAAATGAACTTTATATTTATCTTGCATGCATATTGTGTTTCCATTGTGCAGATGGGGTCGAGGATTTGGCATGTTGGGTACCATCTTTGGAAAGGAGAGTGTAATGAACCAGCCAAACAGTGTGTTCGGACTTGTATTTTATTTTGTACAGTTGCTACTTGGTAAGTTTTGCTCCAGTTTACTTAGCAAATCTAATTTTGCTATGTTTTGTAAGACAAGATGCATAGATTTAAAAAATAAATATAATTTTTTTTTTTTTTAAAGAGAACATAGTACTGCCACTGCTCGCTCACTCCGAATATACTGTGCTACCACACCCTTCTCCCACTATTCTGTCATTGACCACCTCACTTAAACTTCCACTATATTGTCACTACCCACTCCATCTTCTATCCTGCCTCCTTTCCAAATCCTGCCCCTACTACCAAATCCTTTCATCCTGCCCCTACTACCCTGTTTTGATTATCCTCTATTGCCAACTCCTCTGTAGCTGCCACTTTCAACTGAGAATTGGTTTATGAATCCATCTGGTAATTAAAGGTTTATGCCAAGCACCATCAACAACGCATATACTGTATACTGAGATTAATCTCTCTGTTGGTGATGGTGGTGTAACGCCAACTGCGGCAGCTGTTCTGGGCAGGCTAATATAACAGAGCATGCAGTGCCAGACAGCAAATGGAAGATCAGGATGAGGGTGAACTTTGCCTCGGCAGTGGAAAAGTGTTTTTTGTGTTTCTTTTTAAAAAAAAATTATTTGTGGGGGTGACAGCACAGAAAGGAGTTTTCTAACCAAAGCCGGTGTTTAAGGAAAACACTTTTTTGGTTGGAGTAATCCTTTAAATTTATACCCTCTAACATCCTCAAACATGTATGGACAAGATCAGTATAATTATCTGCACAGGGCGATTGGGATGATAATCTTGACAAAGTGCAAAAAACAAAATATAACAAATATATTTTTTATTAAAGTATCTTAAAGTATTTTTCAACATGTGCAGCTCTTCTGCTGTTTTTTCCTTTCTCTTCGAATATCCAGTTTACATGCTAATATCCTGCAGAAAATCCAATGTTTTTGTTCTTTAAAATACAATTTCTTGCTCACTTCAATAAAATAGTGTATTTCCCCCCTTTCTTTCAAATAAGCTCTTCTTATATTGGCTGTAAAAGCAGAACGCCACTCAGTGATACCATAACTGAGATGCACAACAGACTGATTTATTCATTACACACCAATAAAAATTGCAATATTTAGCCAGAAAACAGCTGTTTTTCCAGCTTGGCTATACTCGCGACTGATTTCTAAACACACATTTATTTTAGTTAAAATGATTACTTGAAGCACCATAAAAACTTCAGAGGGTGTCATCAGCAAGCTCAAAACTAGACTTCTTGCCTGGCTAATTTCATTTCTGTGCACCTTTAGTTGCTCATATTTGCGTTTATTGGTTAAGCGGTCAAATTACGCTCTCAGCTCATACGTATCAGATTGAAAGGCATCATTGATCTACTATGGCGTATCGGAGCCCAGCAGGGAAACCGATAAGAGGGCAAACTGTTGCTAAATGTTTTGCCGCATTACCGGGGAACCGGGTCAAAGTATCCCTGGCATCATAACCTTTGTGCTGTTGTCAAGCTCTGCTATACAGTCGGCATACCAACAATATAGAGCTCCTAGTAAAAAGGGACATTAGCATAGGACAGAGGGGCAGATGTTGACTCAATATAGGGACTATCCCTCTTATTAATTGACACTTGAGAGGTATTGCTACCAAAGATGCTTAGAAAGTTTTAATATTTATTTCATGGTTTTTCTTATTTGGACATTTTTTTATTTTTCTTCCCCTTTTCTGAGAATTTAGATTAATAGTTCTGAAAATAAACATGAGTAGAACTTAGAATCATTTTACATTCCTTCAAAAGAATTGGGGTTAATATAACAGGCTGTCTTATGCACTGTCAGCTTACTTTGATATTGAAAAAGTGATTTTCACTGTCTTGGTGCCACCAGATAGAGTTCCATAATTTGTAAAACAAGACATTTTGAAGTGGCAATAAAATGAATTTTGACTAATCTACCCCATCACTCTGCCCTTCTTGACCTCCTTTCCCCTCTGGCAATGGGGAGTGATGTCAGTAGAGCAAGATCGGGCTGAAGGGAGAACTTTCTTTGGTGCTGGAAAAAAGGCACATTTCTATTTTTTAAGAGAATGACGGGAAGCAATGCTTGCAACTGAAGTCCTAAGTTCCAATGGACCAGTATGAAAAATAGAATGGACAAACCCCAAATTGAATGTAGTATTTTATGATTTTAAATATGGCATATAAAAAGATTGCACTTGCACTTATATGGAGCTCAAGATCATCTCCAGATCACTGTGCCTGGTCGGTACAATCCCTGTCTGTGGATATGTAGCTGGTCCTGGTCCTACATGAGGAGGTGTCTTTTGGCCTTTTATTAGCGTTCTAAGGTCAGCGGTAATATCGGTGCTAACATTCAATATATTCTGGTATGCCAGAAGATAGTGCTCCAGTAATATAAGAAAGAAAAAAAAATCTATAAAAACAAACAATAGTGTTCTCTGTAATGATATCATTAAAATACATTTATTTTAACATTTTGTTAATAAAACTAGTTTTTAAAATTAATTTCTGGACCTTCTTATCTGCGTCCTTGAGGATTTTACCTAAAAGACTCCATATTCTAAAACAACGATGCTGTTTAGGATTGAGCAATACTTATTTGCTCTTCCTTTGTGAGTATATCTCCATTTATTTATTCTTTTAACATTACAGAGAGCACTATTTTTTATATATATATATATATATATATATATATATATATATATATATATATTCTTATATTACTGGAGCACTATCTACTGGCATACCACAGTACATCAAATGTGAGCACCGCAATTACCGCTGCTGACCTTACAACTCTAACCACTGGCCTAAGAACGCCTCCTCCATATAGGACAAGGACCATCTACATATCCACAGACTGGGATTGTACTGTCCAGTACAATACTGCTCCAGAAAAGTGTAAGTGCAATCTTTTTTATTTGCCATATTTTATACCCTAAAATACTACAATATATTTGGGTTTTATCCCTTCTATTTTTCATATTGGTCCATTGAAACTAAGGACTTCAGTTGCAAGTGCTGCTTCCCATCATTCTTATTCTCATCTACGACCAAAAGGAAGAGACTCTAGTTCAGGAAGTTCGAGCTGCTACAAATAAAAAAAAAAGCAAGCCACTAGAATTCTTTCACATTCCTATTTTTTATTTATTTAATGTTTTTTTGGGGGAAGGTGGGGACTGGGTTGGCGTTACTAGTGTTACATGTTTTGGTTGGAGTAACCCTTTAAGAACCGGGGGGGGAGGAGGGAGAAGACAACAGATATTAGCAATGAAAGTACTCTCTCAGGATAACCAACAAATTTAAATAAAACTAATCTAGTAAGCTTAAAGGGTTAAGCTTCTGTGCCCCCTCTGACATCACTGGTGCAATGTATGAAAAGCCTGTGATTGGACAATTTCGCTAGCTCAGAGCGTGTGTGTACGCGCGCGCGCAGGATGTGAGTTATTTTTATTTTCTTAAACACTGCCTCACTCCCTTCAAGGGGTAAATTATCACGGCTACTGTCGGTGTGCACTGAAAAGAGACCTATTATGCGCAGAGATTTGGCATTGCAGAGTTCTGGGCTGCCAATGTCATGTGCTGGGATGCAGTTAGGCAGAGCACACAATTACAAAGTTCTCCGTATGTGCAGGTTTTCAAGCTAACACTGCACTTACTGACTCCTGCCACCATAACCACTTCAAATCACTATAGCTTTATGGTATTATGCTTGTAGGTAGAAAATTACTATAACAATTTACACTGCGGCTAAAAATACAAACACAATTATAATTTTTTAGAATTTTACCTTTCTACTAAAGATTGTGCAGGAATGAACAGTCTGCTAAATGATAGTTATAATTATAAAAAAAAAAGATATAGAACACTAAAAGTATCATAACCACTACAATCCACTGTAGTGCTTATGGTTCCCACCCAAAGTAATGTCTTACGTTTTAGAACAAACCTCGAGAGCCCCCAGATTCTCCACTGAGATGAATGGTTTCAGCAGTACTATGATCATTGACTGGGAATATCGGTTGATTGTTTTTGGCTAATGAGTGCAGTCTCGTATCGACTGCATTTAGCTCTGTGAAGACACCCAGCTTCTCCTTTAGGAGAAGACTTAATGCAATGTGGGTTCCCAGGAAAGTTGTCAAACTGTTCTAAAACAGTTTGACAGATTACTTTTGGAAGGATGTCCCTATAGTGGTTATGGTGCCTGGAGTCTTTCTCCAGTAGTTTATAGTAGATATATGATTTTGAATACATAAAATCACTTTTAAATTCCAACCTGAAGTTTATTATGGAATGCTCTAAAATGTCAGGGAACACATTGATTTGAATTATTGTAATTTTATAAGTGTTTGAGTATGGGGTTTTGAAATGCCAACTAACTCGAACATAGTAATTTAGTGTAACAAATTAAGGCCTGTAATACTTTGCACTGGATCGCCTAACATGGGATGACCCAGATTTACATAAACTGTCTTTCTGTGCAGTAGCAGAAGATTCTAATTCTAAATAAAGCTTAAAAATGCTGTCACAAATAACTTTTACAATAACCTTGTATAACCTCTGTGAATTGACTATTAGAGTGAATTCGTAAGTTTGTTCTGTAGTGAATTCATGACGGTTTTGCAAGCATCAGCTATTTTATAGTTAATGAGCCACAATGCTGGTATCAAAGTTAGTCTTCCTATTTTTGTTAATGTGAAAGTCTTCCTGCATGTACAATAGAGATGTGTGCCTTGTATACTAACTCTCTGTTCTCTTCCAGGTATGACTGTGAGTGCAGTGGCAGCATTAGTGTTAATGACTTCCTCCATCGTGTCGGTAGTAGGGTCACTTTACCTGGCGTACATTCTGTACTTTGTGCTGAAGGACTTCTGTGTTATCTGCATCACCACCTATGTGCTGAACTTCATTCTCTTTATCATCAATTACAAACGACTAGTTTACTTGAATGAGGCATGGAAACAGCAGCTGCAGGATAAACAGGAATAAACGGTTTCTTCAACTGTGACTGGCACCTAAAGTACACTGCTTCCTTAATGTTTATTTTGCAGTACATTTTATTGGTTAGGGACAGTTTTCAAGAAAGAACAATCTTAACTATTTTTTTTTCTTTTTTTTAATTTCTTTTGACTAAACGGACCCTGAATATTTTTTTTTTTTTGTGTGTGTATATTTGCTCTGGCACCTCATCATAATGAAATGGATGGATGAAGGCTTAAGGATCTCCTAGTTATGAGTGACAAGCTTTAACTGTACTCACTATGTGTTTGGTTGAAAGGCACACCTTACCATCTTCTCCTCTCACCTCCATCACCTATGGACCTCCCTGTGCCCTATCTATGTATGTGTGTGTCAAACCTTTTTAATGCGGGTATTTTTGTGCAAGATCTAATCATGTGGCTATTTACTTGTTCAGAATTGTTATTTTGCCACATATCTTTGGTGGCCGTGGGATGTATTTAACTTATTCACAGGAGACAAATTGCAGCCAAAAAACAAACCGTTCTGTGTTTTATTTCTGATTGGCTATTCTAGTATATTACCCCTTTTACTCCTAACGCAATCGGCAGTTTGCATTGTTTGCCGTCTTCCTGAAGACTTTTCCAGATGAGCAGTATATTTTAATGGATTATTTGCTTGTGTTTTAGCTGCTAAATGCAAAATATGGCCGTTACAAATGTGTGCATCTTATACAGGTGACCTTGTAATAAGTCAGCCTTTGGGTGCTTGGCATCATCTAGTATCTAGTTCATATAAGGTCCTATGTGCTTGACACAGCTTATAACATGCAAGCTTCCTGCATAACACGGATGCAGGTTACAAATGGTCTGTGTGTGACATTCTCAGTGTTGGCTCTGTCAATTTAAGTGAATAATGGTTGCCATATTCTTTCAAAATAGGCCATTTGTTGAAGTTATAGAACTTTGTGCGTGTTTTAAAAAAAAAAAAAATTTATTGTTGCAAATTATCGTAAAGCAGTTCTACAGTCAAAGATGGTCATGGTAACTTATACTGTATGAGAAAAGCAATTATGTTCTCACAGTTGTGGACAAATGATGCATTAGGACAGGTGAACAATCAGAAATACCTTTAGTTGACTACATTGTATTACCCAGATCTCCGATCAAATATGTACCTCGCGTTGTTTGAGATCCTGTTAACATTCCAATTTATGTGTTTATGGCAAGTAGATGGTAGGAAATCAACTTTAGTTTAAATTATTGAGGTGCCCCGTTATGCATTAATATTTTAATATATATATATATATATATATATATATATATATATATATATATATATATATATTATAATGTGTTTAGGTGTTTTTTTTTTTGTCAATGTGTCATCCACATTGACAAATTTTCTAATTTTACCACTCAGACTTTTACAAATGAGGATTGAATTCTATGACAGGAGGGGTTAAAATATGAATGTAGTATCTGCTCTTGGATTATAGGGCTCTAATAAAGTGCTGTTTCCAGGATATTATGTCCAATACATGATAAGCAATAGATTATGGTGGTGGCAGTTGATTTCAGTATGTTTAGCATCTCCCCTTTTAAATATTTTTGTATATTATCATTTATTTATTTTTAAAGGACCACTCTAGTGCCAGGAAAACACTTGTTTTCCTGGCACTAGAATGCCCTGAGGGTGCCCCCACCCTCAGGGACCCACTCCCGTCGGGCTCTAGGGGAAGGAAGGGGTTAAACTTGCCTCTTTCTCCAGCGCCGGGCGGGGAGCTCTACTCCTCCTCCTCTTCTTCCTCGCGACGTCATCGGCTGAATGCGCATGCGCGGCAGGAGCCGCGCTCGCATTCAGCCGGTCGCATAGGAAAGCATTCATAATGCTTTCCTATGGACGCTTGCGTGCTTTCTCTGTGATTTTCACAGTGAGAAGCACGCAAGCGCCTCTAGCGGCTGTCAGTGAGACAGCCACTAGAGGCTCTGGAGGCTGGCTTAACCCTCAGAATAAACATAGCAGTTTCTCTGAAACTGCTATGTTTATAAAAAAAAAAAGGGTAAAAGCTAGCTGGACCTGGCACCCAGACCACTTCATTAAGCTGAAGTGGTCTGGGTGCCTAGAGTGGTCCTTTAATTCCTTTTTGGCATGAGTCGGCCTAATCTCACTAGAGACATTACTTTTGAATGCCTTCCTTATTTGTCTTGTTTGTGAAACACCACTTTTAGAAAGGGCAAAACCCTCCAGATACACTCTTCCATATGTGCTGTATGCAAGAATGGTTATTCATAATATTATAAGGCACTGATTTGCCATATGTTTTTAAACAGTATTACTGTTTGTGAAGCCACCAAAGCACTTTTGCGATATGTACCTTTTCCTCTGGACAAGGTGCAGAGGTGAAGGTAAACAAGGCACATTTCTCCAGATATTAACATGCATATTCTTTCTTGCATTGCCAAAGGGCACTCTGAGCAATGTCAGATCAAATCTTATTACTTTATACATCATGCCCTCAGACACCTCATGTAAAAATGGTAGTCCTCTCTTAACAAGATATTTTTTCAGCTTAAACATCAGGTTAGCAAATAAACTGCAATAATTTTTTACAGTGAGGTTATTTACATATCTGACATAGGAAAAACAAACTAGCAGACAGCAGAAGAGCTTGTGGTATAAGCTTATTCTCTGCATTCCATATAAATTCACATAAGTATTGAGCGAATTAAAGATGTAGATCTTTGGCTAGCCTAATATTTATGGGGAAATGAGCTTGATTAAAATTGGACTGTCATTAAGTGCTCCTAATTGTTGAAACCGTTGACGGTGAATTAGAATTGATTTATAGTCATTCCAGAATATAAAGTCATAACGGAGTTGCTATATTACATTTCATTTTCTCTACCTGTAGTAGACTGTATACCAGGGGTCCTCA
This sequence comes from Pelobates fuscus, assembly GCF_036172605.1. Classification (NCBI taxonomy): domain Eukaryota; kingdom Metazoa; phylum Chordata; class Amphibia; order Anura; family Pelobatidae; genus Pelobates; species Pelobates fuscus. The sequence continues at coordinate 271,156,638 of NC_086317.1, read as the reverse complement.
AACTCTGGCCCCCCAGATGTTGCTGAACTACAACTCCCATGATTCTCTGGCTATCTACGTAATTCAAAAATTCATGGGAGTTGTAATTCAGCAACATCTGGGGGGCCGGAGTTTGAGGACTACTATGAGATGGATCTTTTGGTGTTCATTGAACCAGAATCCTCTGTGGATATGTCTACAAATGATATGGGAACTGGTCTTAGACCCACCTTTGTCAAATAGTTATCTGGGAGAACTAACAGAGTTTTAAAACTGTTAAAAATCCTTAATGTATTGCATGTTCCTCAGTAAATAGGTTCAAGTGCCTTCTGCTGTTCGAGCCAGAGCTCTGCCTGCTTTCTTTTACATCCTCTGTATTGTACATGCTAGATTTATATTTCGGCCATTAGGAATTGCACATGTTCTGTAGGATTTAATTTATGGGCCACCTGATTTGAAAGATGGGTATGTACCCCCTTCATCAGTTCTTTGTATCTAATAAATTACTAGTACACAGAATATTTAATTTCCTATTCACTCCCAAATGCCAAAACCTTAGAGATGTCTTGTCATCTCAAAGGAAGAATGTGTTCTTTGACTGAATCAAATTATACTCAATTTAGCAGTTTCAGGTAGGTGAACCACACAGGTGTAGCAGTAACGGGAGGAGGGGGAGGGGGGGGGGGGAAGGGAGGGAATGTAGAATATCCTGGCACGCTTGGCACATATGGATAAAATCTTTGTACAAAAAGCATGACTTATATATATGATCCGCACCTTATGGCATTTCAGGGAGTTGGTTTTCCTTGTAATGCCTCAAATGTTTACATATGCCAAACATGCTTGCTTTTAGGGAGATGGCCTCTGCCACTGGAGAAACTATTAAATGCATTTGGTCCCAAGTTAATGAAATCACTAATGTAGATAATCTTTGTAAGTATGGGGATATTATGTTTAATATTGTTTCATCTCATAGCTGCAACATAATCCACCAGCATCTATTAATACAAGCATTTTTTTTTTGTTGATTTACTATGGTATGGGACATTTTAGGTACTGCTGTCTGCCACTTGAAAAATTGGCACATTTTAATGGTGTCCAAAACAGTTTGGGAACATTAGATCGGGGAATTTACATATTTACCACTTTTTTGTGTTCTGTATCAGTTGAAATGCTGATTACATGTCAGGTATTTAAAAGTACATAAAAAAGCAACTGCAGTCAAAGTTTAAGCCTCTCCACCCCTTTATTTACGCCTCTTGTTGGTAAAAATGGTGCATGGTTTTGCCATGTTGAAAGACATCATTTAATTTCTGTATTGCACTGAAATTTGATTGTCACATTAAGAAAAATGTGACTCAAACACAACCTTGTTGAGACCACATAATGTATAAATCTTTCTGCCTCTTTTAAAAAACAAACAAACAAACATGAAATAATGAAAAATCTTTGACCTGGCAATGAAAGTGTCGTTCTCACATTTTATGCCATGTTCAGTACCAGATGCTAACTCCTTAAAGCTAAATGGTGTGTATCTTGTATATTTCTCAGTACATCTTGTCTAACACTAATGATTTAAACATAATTTGATGTTGCCACATAACCAACAAAAAAGGTACTGATATTTTTGTTTTCTTGATTCTGCAGCTTTTGTGCAAATGCAGGCATTCCTTTTTGAGAACTTGTAGAATACATTCCATTCAGTGTTCAATATTATGTATAACAATGTAATAGAAAAAATCTAACAACCTTTGCTGGGCCAAATACAGTATTGTTTTACAGGTATATGTATTTAACATGCCAAATGCCCATTGTACCTAACCAATGAGCTGCACATCTTTTCCGGCACTGGCAAAGCCAGTTCAACTCAGTATTTATATTTCTGAAAGATATTTTGCCCCACTGGTACCCATTAAGGTGTTTTCTGTAACCTACTACTTGGATTAAAAGAACATGATATCAAAAAGGTTCCTTTTATTTTATATTTGTTGTTATTGGCAAGTTTTCCTGTGTGGTTGCAATCTTATAATATATATACAGTCTTTAAACCATCTTAGCATCTCAAATAGGATGCTACGAAGGAAAATAGGATAACAGTGCCATTTTCACAGCAGGTTAAAAATGCAACAATTCATCTCTTGAAATATATAATATAATATATATTTCATATGAATTGCTGTAAACATGGGTTGTAGGCATACAAATTATATACTTGTATAGCAGTATTTATGCCTGTGTGATATAACACATGCACATATTTGTTAGCTGTAAAGCTGATGGGAAAATAGAATGGCAGTCCATCTGTTTTTGCATTTGTATATTTTGTTTATCTACACATTTAGATGTGTATTTATCATTCAGTCAGAAGGTTGCAACAGTAGGTATGAAAATCAAGAAAATTATATAGTTGAGCCCAACCCATTTTATAAGGTTTTAATATTTTCATTTTAATGTGTTGGTAAGCATTGGCAGTGGGTACAGCATATTGCATTTATGTCTGTTTTTTTTTTTTTTTTGGTTTTTGCTTCTGGTACCTGACTAATTTTCTAAACTGTAATTTAATTGAGGTTAAACACTAAATTGCTGGATACTGAAGACCTTTTTCATGTGTATTAAAAAATTCATAATAAAACTTGTTAAATTCCTTAACATTTATTTCTAATGATTAAAGTAGAAACCTTGTCATCGAGAGCCTGCCTAATGCACACAATCATCTATTGTATCAATATGTTCTAGTCCTTTAACAAAATGCAGCAGTCTTTCAAAGTACAGTTAAAGCTTGTCTTTTTTACATGTAACATGCAAGCAAATGCATTGGGCATGCTTGTATTTATTGTTCTGATTGTGTCTCATGTTGGGATTGATTCCAGTCCTTTTGGACCTCAATTTTAAACGTTGAATAACTAACTGCCCTGCTGGGAGACACCACCCCATGGTAAGTAATTTAATTCCCTGCAATTAAGACACAGGAATCCAAGAATGGACATTGGGGGCAGCTTTATGAATGGAAATCTGAGTTGGCCCAGTTTTATTGTAAAGCTGTACCTGAAAGCTAGAGTCTGACTGTTTTCATGTTTAACTTCTAAATGGTTTTGCATGGGAGAACAGATCATAGCTATGTGCATTGATTGATAGGGAGCCTATTGGATTTATATATTTTTTTTTTTATTTTTTTTTTTAGCTTAAACTATATATATTGGTTTGACTTGCCTAATGGTGATCACATACACATTTAGGCCCTTTTCTTGATTGAAAAGCCAGATTTTACGTTTTAGTGTTTTAAGTGGATCATGATGTATTGGGTCCCATACTGTGTTTAGGTAGTGCCTTGCTTTTAAAATATTACTTGCTTTTTGATTAAATACCTAAAGTTCTCCACTTTGACAACTTATTTTTCCTCTCATAGCTGTAGATTTACTCATCTATAGTATTTAAAGAAACAAATTAACAAATATGGGTTGGTAGTTCTTAAAATTGCCACAAAAAAACCAAAACCCGTAGTTAATATGTGCTTCTATGGAATCACTGGTGCAACCCCTCCTTTTGATCCTTGGAAGGCAGCATGGAAATAGTTTCCTACCATACAAATCTAGTTTACATTAATATTACATTTTATTTTGCCAGGCATTACTAAAGGGGACAATATGTAGAGCTCAAACTGATTTTTGTACTGACCAGATGCAGAAATATGGTGGTATAGCAGTTTAAACGAACGTCTTGGCTTCTCCTTTGAATCTAATTACAATGCTTCTCTATGAGAAGTAATCGAAGCGTCATGCTGTAGGAAATGCTGCTGAACATAAGCCCTTCAAAAAATTGAAGGATGTAAGGAGATACCGGCTGTACTTTATCTGTATATTTGTTTTTTGGACCAAATGTAATGTTGCTGTTTCTGTGAAATATCAGTATTTTATATTGTCCAAAAAAGGACAGCATCTGTCCACAAAAATGTTTTTTTTTTTTTCAAATCTATATGTAAAAGTTACTCAAATGAGCACTCAAAACACAAATTGCAACTTTTGTTCCTTAGGTTAAGGTTCGAACAAGTCCTCTGGCAATGTTTACTTTCACACTGTTGCTTATAGCCGCAATTTTGCAAAATTCCCACAGTGCATAGTTTGAAGAGGAAACTACTTCCTCCTTTGTGTGTGTGTGTGTCTCCCTCTCTCTCTCCCCCCCTCTCTCTCTCCCCCCCCCTCTCTCTCCCCCCCTCTCTCTCTCCCCCCCTCTCTCTCTCCCCCCCTCTCTCTCTCCCCCCCTCTCTCTCTCCCCCCTCTCTCTCTCCCCCCCTCTCTCTCTCCCCCCCTCTCTCTCTCCCCCTCTCTCTCTCCCCCCCTCTCTCTCTCCCCCCCTCTCTCTCTCTCCCCCTCTCTCTCTCTCCCCCCCCTCTCTCTCTCTCCCCCCTCTCTCACTCTCTCTCCCCCCTCTCTCACTCTCTCTCCCCCCTCTCTCTCTCCCCCCCCCCCCCTTGTCACACCTCCCCTGGCTGTGAGTGACACAGCCTGCATGAAAAAAATGGTTTCACTTTCAATCAGATGTAACTTATTTTCAAAGTTTTTATCTCCTGATTTGTAAATTGAACTTTTAATACACACAGGAGGCTCCTGCAGGGTCTAGCAAGCTATTAACAGAGCAGGAGGTGACATCCTTATTAATTGAAACAATTTGCAATAAAGGAAGTGTAAAAATTGACTTTTTACAGGAAGTGTTTGGGATGGCTGTGTAAGTCACACGCAGGGATGTGTGTCTAGGGCTGCAGAAACAGTGATATAACTCATTAATGGCAGAAAAATGAGCAATGAGACTGCAGGGGCATGATCTAAACACCAAAACTGCTTCATTAAACTAAAGTTGTTTTGGTGACTAGTGTTCCCTTAAGTCACAACGCCCTATCGAGCTGTCTGTAGCATGATAACTGTTGCTAACCGCTTAAAGGGAAATTCCAGTGCCAGGAAAACAATCAGTTTTCCTGGCACTACAGGTCCCCTCTCGCTTACCAGAGGCAGCGACTATGTCCCATGTCGCTGCTTCTTCCTCCGTGCCGCTCCTCCCTCTGATTGCGTCGGCCTGTGAGCAAGACTGATCCCGCCCGCCCATCGGCCGGGAATGCCGCGCATGCGCATTAGCGCTCCCCATAGGAAAGCATTGAAAAATGCTTTCCTATGGGGAAGTGAGCGACGCTCTAGCACAGGTTTCCTGTTCTATAAACCAGGAAGTGGCTGTCTAGTAGACAGCCACTAGAGGTGGAGTTAACCCTGCAAGATAATTATTGCAGTTTATAAAAAAAAACTACAGTAATTACACTTGCAGGGTTAAGAGTAGTGGGAGTTGGCACCCACACCACTCCAATGGGCAGAAGTGGTCTAGGTGCCTGGAGTGTCCCTTTAAGCATCTGTTACATTCATGCTATGCGATGATTAGAGCTGATGTGAAGTGCTGAACTACTTAACCGCATAAACATATGCAGTTTATTAGACCTGTTAAGATACCATCTAACCAAATCAAAGCATATTGAGCCGACTTAGTTTTTAGAGTGAACTCGGTGTAGAACACTTTATCTTTCTCGTTAATTTTTCCTTTTTTTATTTTTATTTAATGCATTTCTATACTTTCATCTAAGAGTGACTGATTTATTCCACCATTATTTGGTCATATGAAAGCAATTTAAAATGTTTTTTTTGTTTGTTTGTTTTTTTTGTTCTGCCAGTTTTCATAGAAATTTACATTTCAGAAAACCTCCAAACTTACAGTGGTGGGGAAATTATTTTCTTCTGGGAAAAACTGGTGCAAGAAAATTCATAAACCAATTGTTACGAAAATAAATAAATGGCATATAGTAATAAATGACTAGAACAATTGTTACAAAAAGCTGAAAATCAGATTATGTGGACAATACTTTGATAAACCTGCCCCAGTGTTTCAGTTTCTCCTCTTAATTTGCAACTTTTGCCCTGGCTTTGCTTTGAACTGGATGATGTTTTCTAAAGAGAATATATGCATTTTAAAAGAAAAGGAAGTATTTCAATAGTGTAAATTCCAGAGCATCCATTTAAGATGGTTGCTGGATTAATGCTGTTAAGCATTATATACTTTCTCAAAAAGACAGAGCTCATGGCAGTAGTAAAAAATGTAACCTCACACTCTGTAACTTTTACATACATATATGAAAATCTACAAGTGCACTATTTTTATTTAGCATTTCTGTGCCTTGGAAGCACGGAATAACAGGACAATTAAAGGGACACTCCACTGCCCGAATATAAAAAAACAAATTCATTTTAATTATGCTTCCCCCCCCATTGGTGGAATGTCTAAAAACATCTTGCTTAAGTTTAAGATCTAGTCTGCAAAGCCTCCCCTTCTTCTACAGACCAGACTTTCTGTGGCTGTCCATTTAGACATCCCAATGCAGCTCATTGAGAAGACTTGGCAAGCAGACGCTCTGACAAATTGCATGCCTATTGTGCTAAGCTCCACTGAGCTGAACTACCCGGAAGTAACAAGTCTGCTTATGTGATTGACAGACGTAGGGTTGTATGTGGGGAAGTGACAAGTATGAGGGTCACAGACAAGTGGATGAAAGCGATCAGTTGTACCAATTGGTGCATAAAGGGATTCCATTGTACAAACAATTTCATAGTAAAAACTAAACAAAATGGAAATAAAAACCAGAACAATAACAAAATTGGCTTGTAAAAACATAGTTGGTGTTGCAAGCGAGTAATTGGCTACAATAAGCTACCAAAAAATAAAAGCTAAATAGGGTCAGGAAAATTTAATGCAACTAAAGGGAGGGCAACTTGTTATGCAATAGGGAATAGACCTGCAGTCACTTTGGTGAAATACCAATTTGGTAAATTAAAGCATTTAATTTAATCATTGTGTGGGTGGGTAACACTGTTAATTTGACAAACCAGACACACTTGTCAAACATAAAGCACTTTACCTTGATGAAATGCTTTAGGGGTCTGGAGTGTCCCTTTTAAAGGTAGGAATGGTAGGCTAAATGTACTAGTAAAACATTTCTAATGTACACCACATTCCCAAACTGAGCAAGAACAAGTTAAGTGCAATGTTTCACACTAGTTTTCTAATACACAGGATATGTAGTTGCTTCAAATGTTCATATTGTCTTCAGGTGCCAAACTACCATAAATTTCCAGGAGTCTTACATTCACAGAGGCAGTACAATAGGATACAATTTAGCTTTCTGAATATGAACGTTGCAGTGGTGCCAACTGTATTGGCATGGCAACAGAGTTGGTTTCATGGAGGTGAGGCTTTATGATAATGCTAGAGTGTATAATGTACAAACAAAGTTTGTCAACCTACACAAAACAAATTTACATAAACTTTTTTTGCATGTTTTTTCCTTTTTGTGGAAAGAAAATATTCACTAAAAACTAAATTTCATTTTGATAATATAGTTGCATATATTTTTGTCTATATTTAAATGAAAGTTCTGATACAGAACCGAAACATCTATTTTGTTTGGATTTTTATTGTTTTCATTTGAATACCAATAAAAGAAAGATTTATGAAAGCAGAAACCTGGGAGTGCTGGTCTATTATGGATATATGTGTAAGAATTTAGCTAAAATAAAATTGTGGTCTCTTTCGTCCCCCTCTTTTTTCTTTTCCCCAATATAGCTCTCTGTTTAATGTCATGAGTATGCTTTCTTTTTTGATTACATTAGTTTATTGCGTAAACGTAAAATGATCGCTTCACTGCTAGTTTGATAACAGCGTCAGAAGAGTGCAACACGTTTCATCTAAAAATCTTCATTGGTTCCCCCCTGTTAAAAGGTTATCACAATGCATATGAGTGATGTAAAATCTGTGTCTCCCAGTTGCTGTTGGCAATACAGTGACCCTGTGTCAATTGTTTTTGAAATTGTGGGCCAGAAGACATTGGTGACTTTGAAATACTAGACCTGAAGTTTTCTCTTACTGTAAAACTCTTTACGAGCATGGCCAAAAATTAGGTGTGTGTTTGTTTATGGTAATGTTCCTTCAAAACGTATGATCTACTGCTTTTGACTCCAGAGTTAACATTTCAAGCAATGTTGCCTGTGAGATGTTCTCTCAAAGTGCTACAAAGCAGCCCTAAGTCAAAGAGGTTTGGGGCTCTGTTTTACTGTATCTAAAAAGAGCGCTATGTAAATATGTAAGATTGTTTTTGTTGCATATAATTTTTGGTATAAAAATAAATGTAGAAATTACAGAATTATGTTTGTCTTTCTTGCATCCTGCTTTTTTAAAAAAAAATTATACATACTTTATTTTAGGAGTGCAGTTATAAATACAAGCTTTAGTATTGACTTATGAGTCTGACAATATGTAGACATGTAAAGTCAATCTGTGCTGCACTTTATTTATTTTTTTAATTTAGAAAACTTGCTTATTCACAGTAAGTCAGTATATGAGTAGTGAAGAAATGAGTATGCAGACTGACATTGTGACCACATTAGCTTCTCCTCTTTCCATGCCCACTCACAAAACCGCTCTGGTGTTCCTCCATGCTCTCTCGCTCCAGCAGTCAGGCTTAAGTCCTGCAAGACTTCTGGTGCAACTTTATTACAAGGTTGGAGACGGCTGATTGGTCTGCTGACCATCCTAAGTCTTGGCCCAGAGAAGAGACTATATGCATCCTGCATTTTGGTTCTGTTAAAGAAAACTACATTTGCTTAAATCAGCGTTCTAGCATTGGTAAAACTAAATTGTTTGGGCAATTTATATTTGCCAGTTATATATCTTATCTATCAATTGTGCTTGGAAAATTCCAAGTAAATGTATAGATTACATACCTGAAGCGAAGCCATACAAGCCTTCATTATTCTTACGCTAAAATCTGAGTTTTTAATTGCAATAGCAAGACTTAAGAAAAAAAAAAAAGTCATGTCATGACTAAACCTGAGACTTATTTTTCAGTTTGAATTTAATTTGTGAAAAATCTTTAGTTTAGGGTTTTGACGAACACTGTCAGTCTGTAGGTACATGTTAGGGGTTGTGAGATGCCAGTGTCATATGGGAGAGGTAAGGATGTGCACTCTGCTGCCTGTGGATTTCATATTTTTAGCCATTACCACAATGCCAACAAAAATGAAGAAAGTACAATACCAAAATTGAGTGGGGCAACGATGGCAATTAGATCGGCAACAAAATCATATAAGCCGTTCCAAGCTGTAAAGGGCATCATGAGCTGTCGATCTTTATTGGGTGATAAGACCCCTCCCGAGCAAAGTCTATTTATTTTTTTTACTGTTAATTACACCTGACATTCGAATACTATTTCATTAACATAAATGCTGCACAATATGTCTGATAACCTCATAATGCAGTATAGTAGTGAAGGCTAGTCTTGGTACAGCAGATGTTCCGTAAAACACAGTTCCCATAGAATTCACAGTTTAAAGGTCTCTGCAATAGTCATGGAAAGTCATGCAGCAGGCAAGGTGGTGTACCTAAAACTGCTTGGCAGCACAGCACACAAGTACTCTGAGAAGAAAAAAAACTGTAGTCAGGGATGGACTGACAGGGCCTTGGTCCCCCGGGCAAAATTAGGACCTGGGCCCCCTTCAGACCAATATATATGATGATGAAGATGTACCATATATTTGATTTATATGTGCATGTAAAGTGAATGTATGCTTCTGTGATTATATTCACTGTGACCCTTGTGTACGTGGATTCAGAGTATTTCTAAATAAATGTTTTGATTTTTGTAAATAGGGTATAATTTGTGTGTGTTTGTGTAGCATAGCAGTATGTATAAGGGAGTATTTTTGAAACATGGCACTGTGTTTGAATGAGGCCCGCAGGCATCCAAATTTTAGGTCTTGACTTACTAACCATGTGTTAAAAGTTACAATCCACCTTAAATGGACACTATAGTCACCAGAACTACAGCTTAATGTAGTTGTTCTGGTGTGTATAGTCAGTCCCTGCAGGAATTTTAATCTAAACATTGCCTTTTCAGAGAAAAGGCAGTGCTGACTAGGGACATCTCTGTGGCACTCACTCAGACGGCTACTAGAGGTGCTTCCTGGGTCAGTGATAGACAATGTGAGCACTGATGTTCAGTGTCTCCATGCTCTGCATGGAGGCGCTGAACTTTCCCCACAGAGATGGGGATTGATTCAATACATCTCTATAAGAAGATGCTAATTGGCGCAAGCAGCCTTTTTGCCGTGCATGTGCATTAGCTTCCCAATGCTTTCCTATAAGAAAGCATTGGAAAGGCTGAGATTGTCAATTCTGATGATCTCAGCCAAGCGGGCGAAGCATGAGCTGAGCCAGCGCCGGTGGACCTGTGTGACGCTAGAATAAAGGTAAGTTTACCTTTTTAAGGGTGGGCAAGGGTGTTCCTAGTAACGTAAATGTGTTTTACACAATAGGGTCAGGAAATCACGTTTGTATTCCTGACCCTATAGTGTTGTAAGTATATTTATACTGGCAGTCATTTTGTGTTAAGATAGAAATTAAAAGTGTATACTGTAAGTCACCATCAGAACAGAGGTGACTCCATTTTGTAACAGAATGCTAAGACAGACAACCTTTTTGTACGTTCTGTAACAATATTCATTCACGTCTGAGCTAAGGAATGCAACTTACATAAACATTAGTGATAAAACCTGAGAGAGGCATGATGTCTAACAGCAAAATGGAGGTTGAATGCTACAATCCAGAGACAAACACACACACATATATATATATATATATATATATATATATATATATATATATATATATATATATATATATATATATATATACACACACTATATCCACATATAACTTACGATTATATTAATCATATATAAATAGTACAATGTTAATAATATAGAATATTCATGGATATAATATCAATTAAGAAATATATTATTTACTAATGTTAGTGGAATACGTGTAATCTTAACTACAGTTTCACACAAGAAAACCAGACACCAAATGACAGATAACACTAAGTAATTTGTTTTACTTTCTAAAAAAAAAAAACTAGTTGCATTGTATGGAAGGTGAGATTAAGGCTACATATGCCACTTTTAAAACCAGACGCTATGTCTGGTAAAAACCAACCAAACGCTTTGAAGATGATAGCTTCTGTGAGGTATAGTAGCTATAAGAGATGACGAAATTCAGTTAACCCATTATACAAAAAGGTAAATGGACCTCCTGACAATTTTTGGTGATGTAATTGCGCCATCTACTGACCAAAATATAGATGATAGGACCAATAGGAGGACCTCACGATCACATGGATGGCATAGCCATGTCAGTGCCAGCAGGGGGAGTGCCTGTAATGACAATATAATATACATGTGTTTTTAAAATGTGTGTGTGTGTATATATATATATATATATATATATATATATATATATATATATATATATATATATATATAATCTCAAAATACATGCAGAATGAAATAATTTTTATATCTATATACATAAGTATATACGTATATATCAATATATATACCTATATATAAATAAAAATAATAAAAAAATTATATATATATATATATACACGTGTGTATGTATATATATATATATATATATATATAAATAATTCTACGTATATATTTATGTAATAATTTTACATAATTAGGTCATTTTATTAATTACAATTTGCAGGACCTGCATGACAACCCAGGCCAAAAGTTCAGGGAATTTAATTTGCTAGCACTATATTTAACCCTGTAACTTTCCAAGACACCATAAAACCTGTACATGGGGGGTACTGTTTTACTCTGAAGTGTGGGGATATTTATGGGATAATAATAGTAAACAGTTGAGAATTACCCACTATTTTAATTCTCAGATCCCAACGATCGTTATCATTATAAGTGAAATGTATTCCATATAAAGAAAATCACAATTTGTTATAAAATAGACAATTTATTGTGACATTTTAAAATACTAATAATAATTAACATGCGTGATAATAATCAATGGAATTTCAGTATAACATGGGTATGCAATACAATATGGTAATATATAAACCTCTCCTAATGGTTAACGTAGTCTAGAATCTACACATTAGCCGTCAGGACAAGATTTACGACTGTCTTCACAGAGAAAGAATGTGAAAGTTTCACACAGAGAATAGAATGCAGCGTAAGGTTGTAAAAACTTAGCTGACAGAATAACCCTTTCAATGCTGGCTAGACCTCTTCTAAGCATTTAAGATCTATTCTTATGTAATTTTAAATAAAATAACATTTAACCAATTCATTAGCCATTTCCTGGATCCATCGAATGAGAAGAAATCTACATGTTCTATAAGCTGAATTTTTTTTTAATTTGCCTAAACAGATATTTAATCTTATTTTAGAGCAAATCAATACAGCTGGATAAATATCACGATATGCTAACATGAGATATGTCACTTAAATACAGAATTATCGTTTTTACCTGCAGAATAAAAAGTTTAATAATGTATTTCTTATTAACAAAGATTTCTAAATATCGAAATCTGATCGTGATTTATCCAGTCATATATCCTGCTATTAGAAAATTTTAATTAATTTAAATTAATTAAATGAAGCCAGTATATTTACCAGTTAAATAGATATTCTCACCAGATGTTCTCAGGTAGCTAAGTGTCAAGGAATGTTTCTCTGTCTTTTCTTTCTTAGCCTGCTTCCAACTCTTTTGCCCCCGACTGCTTTCTCTCTCCTGATTTTCTTGATTAATGCATACCTCCTTGCATCTGCCTTGATCTCCGATTACCTGATTCTTCTGATTGCCTCTCTCTTCCCTTTGTCTTGACTTTTTAAAGGGACAGATTCTCTGTTCGTCAGTGGCTAATGATCAATAGGAACACTGGGGTGTGGTTCCCTTCTAGATAATCATTTTAGTATTTGGACTATAGAGGGCAGTCTTGTCCCACTAAACATACCTATCCAGGAAAGAGTTAACTTTTCCTGGTGGCTATTTTGACGTAATTTTGGCTTATCTATATGTTTGCTATAACTCAAGTTTACTCGTCAGATCAAACGGTTTCTTTAAGTTTTGTCCAGACTATGTGTCTCCAAATTCTGCTTTAATTTCTAATATGACAGTTCTTAATACTACAAATGACCCCTTCAATACAATGGGAATCTGTTAGATATAGAAAGTAAAGTTAAATTATTTAATCTTCTCTGTCACCTATGTCTGGGTTTAGAATTTATTCTATTCCATTAGCATTTTAGACAGTCTCTTATCACTTGGTTTGTTTATACTATACATTCTTTAGCTCTGGCAAATCGGTCAGTTTTACAGAAAGGATAGAAATTTCGTGTCTCTTGAAAATAACAAAATGGATTCTGGTCTGTTCAGAGTGACTTCAGAATATACACTTTTATTTTTCTATCATAGTACAAAATGTCTGCCGATATAAATACCCTGACAGAAGACTTCGCTGAACACAAATATTAGTGTTTCGAAACAGTAAAATGTATAACAGTACCCCTCATGTACAGGTTTTATGGTGTTTTCAAAAGTTAGTCAAATATAAGGCTTGCGTTTGTTTTTTCACATTAAAATTGTTGCCTTTGAGACTGTACAGTAGCCCAGGAATTAAAATTACCCCCATGATGGCATACCATTTGCAATAGTAGACAACCCAGGGTATTGCAAATGGGGAATCTTCAAGCTTTTTTAGTAGCCACTTAGTCACAAACACTGGCCAAGATTGGCGTTCAAATTAGGTTTTTGCATTTTCAAATATTAACACTAACTTTGTCCAGTGTTTGTGACCAAGTGGCTACTAAAAAAGACTGGACATACCCCATTTGCAATACCTTGGGTTGTCTACTTTTGCAAATGGTATGCCATCATGGGGGTAATTCTTATTCCTGGGCTACCATATGGTCTCAAAGGTAACGTAACCAATCTGGCGAATTTCAATGTGAAAAAAATGAAAAATGTAACACGCTATATTTGACCCTGTAACTTCCCAAAACACTATAAAACCTGTATATAGGGGGTACTGTTTTACACGTGAGATATCGCTGAATACAAATATGTGTATTTTATTGCAGTAAAAGCAAACAGTATTTTGACATTCACAGTTAAAATGTCACGTAGAACTAAGAACATTTTAAAGAAATCTTATTTTCTCCCATTTTTTAATATTTTATTCATATTAATTTATGTTCCATACCTAAATATTTGATGTTAAATGAAAGCCCTGTTTCCCCTGAATAAAATGATATATAATAAGTGTGGGTGCATTTAATATGAAAGAGGTGAATTACGGTTGGACAGACATATAGCGCAAATGCCAGGTTTTGTTTACATTTTGTTTTGATCACAACTTGTACATTTGGCTGCGGTATTAAGGGGTTAATTTCCCTCAGCAGCAAAGAGATGTATACAAAATAGAGAGAGAATAAACATAACATTGCATAGTAACAGTGCAACCAATAAGCACTCGGCATGTAGTATATCAGGTGTTGCACGCCTCAACTCTTCCTTCGCTGCTCCCAGCTAAGTACATTTCTTGTTCATACACTTCATTGTTGTACTTTTATTGCTAACAATCATATTATGTTGCTTTAGTTGCTTATTCTATGTGATTGCTTTACTGTCTGGGGAGTGTGCTGGATATTTTACCCTTAATACATGTCTGGGGTGGCCTGACCCTTTCCCTGCCTCCCTCTCGGCAATTATTTGCCTGGCTGAGGGAAAGCAACACAGGTCCCCCTACTACAGCCTTTCCCTCTGCCGGTGGGAAATCGCGGTCGCCGAGAGCTGCACAAATTTTCACTGAGTCTGGCGCAGTTGACTTCAACGGCTGCGTGTGCCTTTAATTTTTTACCCCCCAAAGAGCGGTAATCTCATTGTAGGTCCGTTTAGCTTCCTCTGGCATCCTCCCTGTACCTGGTATTGTTACGTTTTTGAATCTGTTGCAGTAAGCTTTTCTCCTGTTAGCTCCTTAGGTTAGTGTGGCTGGATTAAGCAATCCTTACCTCACTTTGACAACTTTTTCCCCTGTTATACTTTATAGGGTTTTCTCTCAGGATCTGACCTAAGTGGCTCTGCTGGGCTAGCTATATTAATTGAGCACACTTTAGTGGGATACAGTTAATGTTGTATCAGCATGCAGTCTACTGACGATGGGCCTTCTGGCCACCCTCTGACTTTGACTGGGGCTTCTATCTCTGACCCCTTGGATGACGCCAACTTAATGGCTTCAGAAGAATTCCAAAGCCTGTTGGACAATGACTAACTCCATTAACAAGGTCTTAACATCGGCCATGGCGGTTATGTCCTCCACTTTTACACACTCCATCACACAGGCACTGATGCAGGCACACTCCTTCCGCTTCAAGTGTAGTATTGCCGGACCGTAAAGCCCTGAGCAAGCGCAAGCACACTATAATCCCTCCACACAACCAGGAGACCCTTGGCTTGACTGACAGGCCTCAGGCTGTCCAAGATGGCGCGCATCAACCGCGCAACAAAGCCACTGGCCGGGGAAAAGCGGCCAGAAATTGGAAAAGGGCGAGAACCCAAGATATGATATATTGTCCGATTCGGATAAAAGTGAGGAGGAGGGATCAGACGAGCCATTCTCGGATCCTTATGAGGACAAAATGTCTGATGACAAGAACAAAACAGCTCAGACAATTGTGCTATCAGACTTGGCAGGGTCAGGTGAACTCCAGGACACTAAAGCAACCCCTTTTTCGACCCGGATGACCTACACCACCTGCGATCCACAGAGTGGGAACCACCGGGGTATATTGCGCTATACCTGGTGCTAATAGTTTGTAAACCTCTCTCCCAGGAGGGTCGTAATAAACTGAGGGACGAATGACCCTGACCTATTATACCACCATGGTAGCAAAAAACGTAGACCCACAGATTGTCCAATTTTGGGCCAAAACAACCTGGAAACCAAAAAAGGGCCTTGACTTTTCACTACGAAACTGTCAAGACAAATTCTTGGACACCCTTGGCCCGATTACCAAGTTATACGAGTTACTGGAAGCAGCACAGTCGGGAGGGAACCCAATTGGATTTTGAGGTGGCTTTTGGATGGCTGCAACGCCTGGTGTGCATGGTCGGCAATACCAATTCAGCAATGTCCACCGAATGCAGGAGAGTCATTTTACTAAAAATCAAACCAAAATTGGCTAGTATGGCTAGCAATGAGCCAGGAGCGGCCACTAAAGGTCTGCTATTTGGCGAGTCCATATGTGAAGACATTCACAGCGCTTGACAAAGCGCAGTCTTCCATCAAGAGAGTGTTTCACCAAAAGGTTTTTGGTTGGGCCGGTAGAGGTAGGAGCCGTCTGGCTGCAACTTCTGTGGCTCTACCAGACTGGGCACACAGACCAGTGCAGGAACGCACATATACCCCCTTCTTCCCAACTAGAGGACAACCTTGGAACGCCCATGGTGGTCGGAGAATGACCCAGGGAAAACATCCTTATGGTGAGTACTATTTATCCCCATTTTCCCCATCTGTTTTACCAAGTCTGCACTATGATTACGTCCGATGCATGGGTCTTACACACAATCCAGGGGTATCATTTAGAACTAACCATTGTGCCCGTGCAGGAAACCCTCGGGTTCTAACTATGTCCACTGAGCATCACAACCTAATCTACAAAGAGATCATGGAGCTGAGGTCCAAAAACGCTATAGAAGTCGTCCCTTGGGATATGCCAGGGCTTGTGAGCAACCCTCTTTCTAGTCCCAAAAAAGGGCAGGGGTGCTCGACCAGTTATTAATCACTGAATGCTTTTGTCCAATATTGTCATTTCAAAATGGAGGGTATTCACTGCCTCAGACCTATTGCTACCTGCGGACTGGATGGTCAAATTAGACCTACAGGATGCATATCTGACAATCTCTGTTGCGGAGGGCCACAGAAACCTACTATAATTCCAATGGGGAAAAAAGGAAATGGCGGTTTACATGCTTCCCATTTGGCCTGTCTTCAGCTTCCTGGTGCTTCACAAAGGTTCTGAAACCAGTGGTGACATTTCTACAGATACAGAGTACGACTAATCATTTACCTAGACGACATACTTCTATTTTCACAAACGCAGGAGCTACTGAAAGTCCACTTAACATGGACCATCTACCTCCTTCAGAACCTAGGTTTTCTAATGTACTGGGAAAAATCAGTTCTTCAACCATCCCTACACATGGCATTTCTAAGCTTTCAAGTCTATTCTGTTCAACAGATTCTATGTCTACCCACAGAAAAAATATCAAGAAAGAAATAAGACAGGTGATGAATCGTCCGAACATCTCCCTCCGGCAACTAGTGAAAGTCATTGGTCTGTTCAGGGCCGGACTGGCCCACCGGGATACCGGGAAATTTCCCGGTGGGCCGCGGCAACTGGGGGCTGCTCTGGCAATATATGTGCCACCGGGTGGCCGGTCCGGTGGCACACACTTTGAGGGGGCCGGCCGGCAGGCGGCCGCATTGCACGCTGCAGCCTCGCCGTTCCGGCAGCACTGTTAATGCTGAGGGCTGAAGGGGGAGGGAGCATATCTCTACCATGCTCCCTCGCGGTTACCACAATCCCCAGCACGGATGCTGCTGGGCAGGGCCGGACTGGCCCACCGGGATACCGGGAAATTTCCCGGTGGGCCGCGGCAACTGGGGGCTGCTCTGGCAATATATGTGCCACCGGGTGGCCGGTCCGGTGGCACACACTTTGAGGGGGCCGGCCGGCAGGCGGCCGCATTGCACGCTGCAGCCTCGCCGTTCCAGCAGCACTGTTAATGCTGAGGGCTGAAGGGGGAGGGAGCATATCTCTACCATGCTCCCTCGCGGTTCCCACAATCCCCAGCACGGATGCTGCTGGGGATTGTGGGAACCGCGAGGGAGCATGGTAGAGATATGCTCCCTCCCCCTTCAGCCCTCAGCATTAACAGTGCTGCCGGACCGGCGAGGCTGCAGCGTGCAATGCGGCCGGCCCCCTGACTCCTCTCAGGGGGTGAAAAGAGAGAGAGAGACAGAGGGGGGGTGTGAAGAGAGAGAGAGACAGAGGGGGGGTGTGAAGAGAGAGAGAGACAGAGGGGGGGTGTGAAGAGAGAGAGAGACAGAGGGGGGTGTGAAGAGAGAGAGACAGAGGGGGGTGAAGAGAGACGGGGGGGTGAAGAGAGAGAGAGACAGAGGGGGGTGAAGAGAGAGAGAGACAGAGGGGGGGTGAAGAGAGAGAGAGACAGAGGGGGGGTGAAGAGAGAGACAGAGGGGGGGTGAAGAGAGAGAGAGAGAGAGAGACGGGGGGGTGAAGAGAGAGAGAGACAGGGGGGTGAAGAGAGAGAGGGGGGGTGAAGAGAGAGAGAGCCAGAGGGGGGGTGAAGAGAGAGAGAGACAGAGGGGGGTGAAGAGAGAGAGACAGAGGGGGGGTGAAGAGAGAGAGAGACAGAGGGGGGGTGAAGAGAGAGAGACAGAGGGGGGGTGAAGAGAGAGAGACAGAGGGGGGAGTGAATAGAGAGAGAGAGACAGAGGGGGGAGTGAATAGAGAGAGAGAGACAGAGGGGGTGAATAGAGAGAGACAGAGGGGGTGAATAGAGAGAGACAGAGGGGGAGTGAATAGAGAGAGAGAGACAGAGGGGGGGAATAGAGAGAGAGACAGAGGGGGTGAATAGAGAGAGAGAGATAGAGGGGGTGAATAGAGAGAGAGACAGAGGGGGGGTGAATAGAGAGAGAGAGGGGGTGAATAGAGAGAGAGAGAGAGAGACAGAGGGGGTGAATAGAGAGAGAGACGGGGGGTGAATAGAGAGAGAGGCAGAGGGGGGTGAATAGAGAGATACAGAGGGCGGGTGAATATAGAGAGAGAGACAGGGGGGGTGAATAGAGAGAGAGACAGAGGGGGGTGAATAGAGAGAGAGACAGAGGGGGTGAATAGAGAGAGAGACAGAGGGGGGGTGAATAGAGAGAGAGACAGAGGGGGGAGAGTGCCACAGGGAGAGGGGGAGAGTGAGACACAAGGGGGGAGAGAGGGGCGAATAGAGAGAGACAGAGGGGGAGGGAGAGTGCCACAGGGAAAGGAGGGATAAAGAGACAGAGGGGGGAGAGTGCCACAGGGAGAGGGGGGAGAGTGAGACACAAGGGGAGAAAGAGGGGCGAATAGAGAGAGACAGAGGGGAGGGAGAGTGCCACAGGGAAAGGGGGGAGAAAGAGACAGAGGGGGGAGAGTGAGACACAAGGGGAGAAAGAGGGGTGAATAGAGAGAGACAGAGGGGTTGGGAGAGTGCCACAGGGAAAGGAGGGAGAAAGAGACAGAGGGGGGAGAGTGAGACACAAGGGGAGAAAGAGGGGTGAATAGAGAGAGACAGAGGGGGAGGGAGAGTGCCACAGGGAAACTCTAGCCCTGGAGCTACGGGCTAGAGTTCACTCTCACCACTGCGACCACCAGGGATTCCTGGTGGTCCAAGTGGTGAGAGTGAACTCTAGCCCCATACAAATACTGCCCACACACACCATACACATTCACACACTGCCCCCCCATACACACACACACAGACCCCCATACACACATTGCACCACTGCTCCTATACCCTACTACAGCCCCATATCCCAGCAGACCCCAGGTAAGTTGTCAAACTGTACTTAAACGGTTTGACTACTTACTCTGGGGGCGGGTCCCGGCACTCCTGGCACCATACCCACTACACAGAGCAGTAGTGGTTATTGTGCATGGATTATTTCTTTAAATAATCTATAGGTGCCCCTCCTGAGATCAGGCTCTGGATCCGCCACTGATTTATATTATATATATATATATATATATATATATATATATATATATATAATTATTCCTATCATATTTACACATATATTAATGTACATTTATATATGCATAATACACTAAGAAATGTCATTGATATGTACAATATGTAATAAGCAGATATTGGCCCAGTCTTGTTGCTAGGTGCATAATCCAGCACAATAACATATTTAAAGTGAAGAGTGCACCCACAGGACCTCAAAATAAACAAGATAACGTCATTTCTTACAGTTGTGCCCTACATACATTCACCATTTCAGTCCCATTACCAAGCTTTCCTTATTATGTCAAGGTAGTTGGACTGAAACATTGGTTATATGCAAAGTCACGTCTGCTTAAAATAAATCTGCACTCTTTTTTTTAAAGCCTATATGTGCTTTTTTTCACGTTGGAGTAATAATTTTAATTTATCTTTTCTAACTCTGTATCTGCACACTATGCTGGCACGACGCATTATGGGGCTGGTAAATAATTTTTTTCCAGGGCTGCTTTTAATTCCCAGTCCGGCCCTGGGTCTGTTTCCTGGGTCCGTTACATTATTGGGCATTAGAGCGACTGAAAGCATCTTACCGAAGATGCGGTCACTCATACGAAACACACATTTCACTAGACGAGGAATCCAGTGAAGAACTGACCGGGTGGTTGGCTCACATTGAAGCGTGGAACGGACCGGCAATCTTCGGGGTTCACTCCGGATCTCATATAGAATCGGACGCGAGCCTACATTGCTGACCCATATTCAACGTAGGCAGATGGTCCACAGACGAATCATTTCTACATATCAATTGCCTGGAACTATTGGCAGCTTCTTTTGCCATTCGTAGTCTCTCTCCCAAGAACATTTCTTGTTCAATCCTTCTAAAACTAGACTATGTTTCCGCCGTCTGCTACATCAATCACCTGGGTGGAACCAAATCACGGATCTTAGAAGTATTGGCTCGAGACTTCTGGCAATATGTGCGACACAATATATCCGTGCCTGCAGAACACATTACGGGTCATTACGGCGGACTGGAACTCCCGTTATCTGAGCGACATGGGAGATTGGAAACTTCAACCATCTATAATCAAAGACATTGCCAATCTCTGGGGGCCCTTACACGTGGATCTCTTCGCATCCCGACTGAATACCCAACTGCCTCAGTTCTTCAGTTGGAGGTCAGATCCGGAAGCCTTGGCAACGGATGCATTCCTTCAAGATTGGTCCAGGAGCCGGTCGTATGATTTCCCTCTGTTCAATCTAATCACTCGGACCCTGGCATACCTACGGCATTGCAAAGGCACTATAGTTCTGATAAGTCCATTCTGGAGGTCACAACCCTGGTTACCACATCTCATGGAGATGGCGATAGCCTACCCACGATTACTACCGGACAGACCTTTCATCCTGGGGAGACGGGGGAGTCACGGACTCGTAGACCAGGGCCATCTACGTCTACTGGCATGGCTTATTTCCGGTGACCCTGGGCAATCGAAGACGTTTCGCACACAACTGGCAAACGCCTGGGCATCAGGAACTCAACGTTCCTATTACTCAGCATGGAAAATGTGGTCCGATTGGTGCTTGGAACGGTCGTTGGATCCTATATCAGCTCCTTTGAAGATGGTGTTGAATTTTCTTACATACCTTTTCGAATTGGGCAAGGCCTTTCATACCGTCAACCTAGACAGATTAGCAATCTCTGCAGGTTTAGATGGTGTCCCAATCGGAAAAAACCCTATGATTTGTCGCCTACTCAAAGGTATTCGTTTTTCACACCCTCCAAACCTTAAGTATGGTTTATTTTGGGACTTGAACTTGGTTTTCAACCTATTGGACTCCTGCACTCATGGAATATGAACTATGCACATCTTTCTTGCGTCCATCACAACATGGCCTTCTCTTCATCTTGTTTAAAATAACTCTTTTACCAGTGTCCACACCTACTTTGGGTTGCTGGGCTAAATGGCTGTTAACCTTGGCTGGAATTGATACCACAATTTTCTCTTCTCATTCAGTCAGAGGTGCGATGGCTTCGAAAGCTTCAACAGTTGGTTGCAGAATGGAAGATATACTGAGGGCTGCGGATTGGTCTACACTTTCCGTAATTTCTACTTTAGACCTATACAACATTTTTATACAACATACAACAGTTAGTTGTGGCGCAGCTTTAAAATGGCATAATAGGAGCCTTCATGTCTTTAATTAAATTCCCAGATTTTTTTACTATTAACATGGCGTAAAGTCATGATTTTATTAATGACACGGAGGCGAGTATTATTCTCACCCACCCTTCCCTTTGGGTTGGGACTTTGGGATTTTCTTTCTGATGACAGGCATTTACGGTCTTTTAAGGTAAGTACATAGTGTTGTCGCGAACCCGGAATTTTCGGTTCGCGAACGGCGAACGCGAACTTCCGCAAATGTCCGCGAACCGCCATTGACTTCAATGGGCAGGCGAATTTTAAAAACAACAGGGACTCTTTCTG
The DNA here is from genome assembly GCF_036172605.1 of Pelobates fuscus. NCBI lineage: Eukaryota > Metazoa > Chordata > Amphibia > Anura > Pelobatidae > Pelobates > Pelobates fuscus. Next base: position 271,134,439 of record NC_086317.1, on the reverse strand, counting down.
GCCACAATAGTGATGGAAAAGTTGTTTCAAGGGGACTAACACCTGGACTGTGGCATGCCAGAGGGGGATCCATGGCAAAACTCCCATGGAAAATTGCACAGTTCATGCAGAGTCTGCTTTTAATCCATAAAGGGCAGAAATCACCATTGACACCTGTCCTCAAAGCCCAGCCCTGATACACACTGACACAGAGCAGAATAGAGACTGTTCCCTGTCCACAGAGACCATGATACACACTGACACAGAGCAGAATAGGGACTGTTACCCCTACATAGGGTCACTTGGCAGATATGGATTGACACCTGTCCTCAAAACCCCTGATACACACTGACACAGAGCAGAATAGGGACTGTTCCCCCTACATAGGGTCACTTGGCAGATATGGATTGACACCTGTCCTCAAAACCCCTGATACACACTGACCCAGAGCAGAATAGGGACTGTTCCCCCTACATAGGGTCACTTGGCAGATATGGATTGACACCTGTCCTCAAAACCCCTGATACACACTGACACAGAGCAGAATAGGGACTGTTCCTCCTACATAGGGTCACTTGGCAGATATGGATTGACACCTGTCCTCAAAACCCCTGATACACACTGACACAGAGCAGAATAGAGACTGTTCCCCCTACATAGGGTCACTTGGCAGATATGGATTGACACCTGTCCTCAAAACCCCTGATACACACTGACACAGAGCAGAATAGAGACTGTTCCCCCTACATAGGGTCACTTGGCAGATATGGATTGACACCTGTCCTCAAAACCCCTGATACACACTGACACAGAGCAGAATAGAGACTGTTCCCCCTACATAGGGTCAATTGGCAGATATGGATTGACGCCTGTCCTCAAAACCCCTGATACACACTGACACAGAGCAGAATAGAGACTGTTCCCCCTACATAGGGTCACTTGGCAGATATGGATTGACACCTGTCCTCAAAACCCCTGATACACACTGACACAGAGCAGAATAGGGACTGTTCCCCCTACACAGGGTCACTTGGCAGATATCGATTGACACCTATCCTAATGATCCCTGATACACACTGACACAGAGCAGAATAGAGACTGTTCCCCCTACATAGGGTCACTTGGCAGATATGGATTGACACCTGTCCTCAAAACCCCTGATACACACTGACACAGAGCAGAATAGAGACTGTTCCCCCTACATAGGGTCACTTGGCAGATATGGATTGACACCTGTCCTCAAAACCCCTGATACACACTGACACAGAGCAGAATAGAGACTGTTCCCCCTACATAGGGTCACTTGGCAGATATGGATTGACACCTGTCCTCAAAACCCCTGATACACACTGACACAGAGCAGAATAGAGACTGTTCCCCCTACATCGGGTCACTTGGCAGATATGGATTGACACCTGTCCTCAAAACCCCTGATACACACTGACACAGAGCAGAATAGGGACTGTTCCTCCTACATAGGGTCACTTGGCAGATATGGATTGACACCTGTCCTCAAAACCCCTGATACACACTGACACAGAGCAGAATAGAGACTGTTCACCGTCCACAGAGACCATGATACACACTGACACAGAGCAGAATAGAGACTGTTCCCTGTCCACAGACACCATGATACACACTGACACAGAGTGTCCGCGTGAAATAGGGCCGTGAGTAATGACGTCACGGGTAGCCTGCCCATAGTATCGCATAGGGTGGAAGAGCTGATAGGACATCTGAAACGTATTGGGATGGAGATGCTTAATTGTTCTCCAAAATGCTTGACACCACCCCATAGTGAATCTCTGCAAACTTTAATACCATCAGAGGAGGAAGAATGTGGCAGCCCATTGGGATTATTCGAAAAATTTCAAATTGATGATTTTCCAGACCCTGGGGTTGACATTAGTCCAGATTTACATCTTGTGACCCATGAGGATGTTCCAGGCACTACTTGTGAAATAAAGACAGATAATAAAGTGAATGATCCTTCTCCTTGGGACTTGCACCCTGTCGTTGAAGGTGGAGTAGGCAATGGCAAGAGCATGCTGTGGGTAGTCAGTGCAAACACTCTCTTCCCGGTGAATAATGAGGAGACTAACTATGATGACGTTATTTGTGTTGAAAGTAATGATGCCAGAGATCTTTTGAAACCATATGGAAGGAACGAATTGGTTAAAAGAAAGGCAAGAGACCACCTGCATATAGACAAGAATACGCATAAGAGAAAGAAGAGAACAGGTGAAAAAGAGAAGCTGCAGACTGCCTATCTGCAAATATTTGAGTTAAGTCCTGAAGATGTCCGTGTTAACACAGTGCAGACTCTGTTTGATACACCACTGAGGAGAGTCAGAGAAACCCCAGATCTTCACGTATTGGATGAGTCGGTGCGTGGAGTTGCAGAGAACGTAGAACAAGAAATATTTAAACTTTTCCTGTGTAGTGACAGCAGATATACATAGGGTCACTTGGCAGATATGGATTGACACCTGTCCTCAAAACCCCTGATACACACTGACACAGAGCAGAATAGAGACTGTTCCCTGTCCACAGAGACCATGATACACACTGACACAGAGCAGAATAGGGACTGTTACCCCTACATAGGGTCACTTGGCAGATATGGATTGACAAATCCCTCACAAACAGCTACCACATGCAAGGAAGGCAGCAGGGGCGCAAATGACGCACTCCCGACGCGGGAAGGTAGTGACGACAAATAACAATACAGGACTCTTTAGAGGCCCTGTAATTGTAATCAGTCCACTTGAAATCCTTTAACTTTGATCAATTGGAGAGAAGTCTGGTGCAGAGCCACTGACCCATGCGCAGGGCCAGCCTTAGGCCTTTGGGCGCCCTGTGCAAGAAATCTTCACCCTGTCACACCCATGTGCAAGAAATCTTCACCCTGTCACACACACACACACAGGCAGACAGCCATACACACGCACACACACAACTGCGACTGACTAGGTTTGTCACCTCCTCAAAAGGACGCATGAGCCTACAGGCATTGCGCATGAGCGTCCAGTAACGTGGCAAAAAAATTCCCAGCTCCCCAGAGGCTGTCCTAGCACCCCGGTCATACAAATATTCATTAACAGCTTTTTCTTGTTGGAGCAGGCGGTCGAACATTAGGAGTGTTGAATTCCAACGTGTAGGGCTGTCGCAAATCAAGCGCCTCACTGGCATGTTGTTTCGCCGCTGGATATCGGCAAAGTGAGCCATGGCCGTGTAGGAACGCCTGAAATGGCCACACACCTTCCTGGCCTGCTTCAGGACGTCCTGTAAGCCTGTGTACTTATGCACAAAGCGTTGTACGATCAGATTACACACATGTGCCATGCACGGCACATGTGTCAACTTGCCCAACTTCAATGCCGCTATCAAATTTTTTCCGTTGTCACACACCACTTTGCCGATATCCAGTTGCTGCGGAGTCAGCCACTTTTCCACCTGTGCGTTCAGGGCGGACAGGAGTGCTTGTCCGGTGTGACTCTCTGCTTTCAAGCAAGTCAAACCCAAGACGGCGTGACATTGCCGTATCCGGGATGTGGAATAGTACCTGGGGAGCTGGGGGGGGTGCCGTTGATGTGGAGCAAGAAGCAGCGGCACAAGAGGACTCAGCCGAGGAGGTTATGGAAGAGGATGGAGTAGGAGGAGTAGAGGTGGTGGCAGCAGGATTGCCTGCAATTCGTGGCGGTGTCACCAACTCCTCTGCAATGCCACGCATTCCTTGCTTGTCAGCCGTCAGCAGGTTTACCCAATGCGCAGTGTAGGTGATATACCTGCCCTGACCATGCTTTGCAGACCAGGTATCAGTGGTCAGATGGACCCTTGCCCCAACACTGTGTGCCAGACATGCCATGACTTCCTTTTGCACAATCAAGTACAAGTTGGGGATTGCCTTTTGTGAAAAGAAATTCCGGCCGGGTACCTTCCACTGCGGTGTCCCAATAGCTACAAATTTTTTGAACGCCTCAGACTCAACCAGATTGTATGGTAAAAGCTGGCGGGCTAATAGTTCGGACAAGCCAGCTGTCGGACGCAGGGCAAGGGGGTGACTTGGTGACATTGGCTTCTTACGCTCAAACATGTCCTTGACAGACACATGACTGTGGGCAGATGAGCGGGAACTGCTCAAGGCGGGAGACGGAGTGGCGGATGGTTGAGAGGGGGCAAGAAGGACAGCAGTGGTTGACGTGGCTGAAGATGCTGGACCAGGAGGAGGATGGCGGCTTAGAGTAGGCGTGCTGCTTGTACTCATGTGTTGATCCCATAGGCGTTTGTGATGTGAGATCATGTGCCTACGCAAAGCAGTTGTACCTAGGTGGGTGTTGGACCTCCCACGACTCAGTTTCCTTTGGCACAGGTTGCAAATGGCATCGCTGTTGTCAGAGGCAGACACACAAAAAAAATGCCACACTGCTGAGCTCTGCAATGACGGCATTCTGGTGGTGGACACAGCATGCGTTGATTGGCGTGCTGTCGGGCTGACCCCGGGTGCCGATGCATGCTGTCTGACTGTGCCACTAGCTCCTTGCGACGACCCCCCCCTGCTTCCAACTCGTCTCCTCCTCCTCCTCTCTGTCTCCCCATCTGAACTTTCGCCCTGTTCTTCTTCTTGCCGAGCGGGCACCCACGTGACATCCATGGACGCATCATCATCATCAACCGCTTCGCTTGCATCTGACAACTCAGAAAAGGAAGCAGCAGCGGGTACAACATCATCATCATCACACCGTACCTCCATGTGTTTAATGCTGCCTGCCTGAGACATATCCCTGTTATCTACATCCTCTAGCAATAATGGTTGCGCATCACTCATTTCTTCAAACGGGTGTGTGAATAACTCCTCTGACATACCAAGTAAAGCGGCTGTGGTGCTAGTTTTGGTGGTGGCGGCAGGCGGGTGAGTGGTATCTTGAGAGGTGCCTGAAGCTAAGCTGGAGGAGGATGGTGTGTCAAGGTTCCGAGCGGAGGCTGTACAAGATTGGGTGTCCTGTGTTAGCCAGTCAACTAAGTCCTCAGAACTTTTCAAGTTCAGGGTACGTGGCTTCTGAAAACTGGGCATTATTCTAGGGCAAAAGGGAATCACAGCACCACGACCACGACGGCCCCTGCGGGGTGGCCTGCCTCTGCCTGTCATTTTTTTTGGGATTAGTGGTACTATGCGTGCAAGCTACTGTGAGACCAGATATGATTGGCAATGTGCACTGGAACAGTTCTGCAGAGCACACACTGTAGGCCTGAGACACCCGCTTGAAGACAAGTAACTGCTATTCAATCTATAACAGTGAAAAACAAATTTTGGTTTTAAAAGCACGCTATAGAGACACCAGATATGATTGGCAATGTGCACTGGAACAGTTCTGCAGAGCACACACTGTAGGCCTGAGACACCCGCTTGAAGACAAGTAACTGCTATTCAATCTATAACAGTGAAAAACAAATTTTGGTTTTAAAAGCACGCTATAGAGACACCAAATATGATTGGCAACTGTCAAAGCACGCTGGAACAGGTCTACAGAGCACACGCTGAAGTAGGCCTGACACCCAGACGCTTGCAGACAACTAACTGATCTTCTATTACAGTGAAAAAAAATGATTTCTTTAAAATCTAAAGCTTAAGCTATTGTTAAAACAGATATGAGTGGTGGCACTGACTGTGCAAATGGGCAAGGCATCCAACCTGACACAGAAGCTGGCAGGCAGGCAACTGCTCTTCTATTACAGTGAAAATTAATTATTTATTTTAAATGTAAAGCTTAACCAATTGTTAAAACAGATATGAGTGGTGGCACTGGGCAAGTAGGCACAGTATCCAATGTGAACCTCACACAGAAGCTGGCAGGCAGGCAACTGCTCTTCTATTACAGTGGAAACAAAATTTTGGTTGTAAAAGCACGCTATAGAGACACAAGATATGAGTGGCAACTGTCAAAGCACGCTGGCAGGGTTGTGCAGGGCACACGCTGAAGGAAGGCCTGACAGCAGGGCCGGACTGGCCCACCGGGATACCGGGAAATTTCCCGGTGGGCCGGTGCACTTGGGGCCGCACAGTGCAGCAGCCCTTCCTCTCCTCACACAGTCTTGTGGAGGTTTGATGAGCTGAGCAGCTCCAGATCGCACTGTATTGCGTTCACTCACGAGCAGCAGGCACTCCAAAGTGAAGTGTCAATGCTGCTCGCGAGTGAAGGATAAGGAGCAGGGAGGGAGGAAGTCCTGTGCCTGCCTGTCAGCCTTCACACACACAGGAAGCATGTGACCCGGTAATCAGGCAGAGCAGGGCAGCCCACGCGGGTCCTCTGCCTTTTGCTTCCTGTGTGTAAAGTGCTGGCAGGCAGGAAGAGGAGTGGGGCCAGACAGAGCTGCAGGCAGGGAGAGGAGTGAGCAGGGGGCCAGACAGAGCTGCAGGCAGGCTGCTTCTCAGCTAGGAGCTGAGGGAGCAAGGTGGGCTCAGTGAGCTGTGACACCCAGGTATTTAATGTTCATTTCCAGGATTCATAGGGTGTGTGTATATTTCAGTGTGTAATTGTGTGTGGGAGGTGTTTTTGAAGATATGTGAGTGTCAGTATGGAATTCTGTATGTGTGAGTGTCAGTATGGAATTCTGTATGTGTGAGTGTCAGTATGGGTCAATGTATGGATCAATGTATGTGTGAGTGTCAGTATGGGTCAATGTGTGGATCAATGTATGTGTGAGTGTCAGTATGGGTCAATGTGTGGATCAATGTATGTGTGAGTGTCAGTATGGGTCAATGTATGGATCAATGTTTGTGTGAGTGTCAGTATGGGTCAATGTGTGGATCAATGTTTGTGTGAGTGTCAGTATGGGTCAATGTATGGATCAATGTATGTGTGAGTGTCAGTATGGGTCAATGTGTTTATGCTTGTGTTTTTTTTTTTTTTAAATGACATGTTGAATTAAAAAAATAAAATATAGCTTTGCTTTATCTATGTTATTTGTGAAAGTATTCTGCATAGATACATATGCACAAATGGTATTATATCACTATATATATATATATATATGTGTGTGTATATAAATCGCAAGCATAATTTTAATAATTATGTTTATAATATATAATATTTTCATGCATAATACACACACACACACACACACACACACATATACATATATAATGTATGAAGGGTTTGACATTTGCCAAAGGGTTATTACTAATAGTTTTAATTTTAAAAAGTGAAAATCTAAATTTCATAATTTAAACCAAAATAGCGGATTTGAAACAAAATTTTAACTTGGGTATAGTGACAGCTTGACTATTGTAGCCTAAATTTAGCAATTTACATTTTCATTCACAAAAATATTAGTTTAGTGGATAACCCTGCCTACTCCCAGTCTTTCATTCCCTGGTAGAGTGCGCTCATAGGAATGAGGACTAACCAAAATAAGATTATTTTAAATCAGACGTGCAGCAGCATTCAGTCAATGTTTCATTCCCATTACTGGACCTTTCAAAATTATAAGGATGAAACGTTGAAGTAAGATGTTGCACATCTGATTAGAATAAAACAGCTCTTTTGTTTATTTTAAGTCCTGTGAGTGCGCTCCTTCTTGTTGGTTAAATAATTGTAACTGTATATCTGTTACAGCTGGCACAATTTATGATGGGGCTGGTATAACATTTTTCCAGGGCTGCTTTTTATTCCCAGTCCGGCCCTGCCTGACAGAGCCGCTTGAAGGACACTGACTGTCTGCTATTAGCTTACACTGGAAACCTTTTTTCTTTGTAAAAGCACGCTAAATAGACACCAGATATGATTGGCAACTGTCAAAGCACGCTGGCACAGGTCTGCAGAGCACACGCTGAAGTAGGCCTGACACCCAGATGCTTGCAGACAACTAACTGATTTTCTATTACAGTGAAAAAAAATGATTTCTTTAAAATCTAAAGCTTAAGCTATTGTTAAAACAGATATGAGTGGTGGCACTGACTGTGCAAACGGGCAAGGCATCCAACCTGACACAGAAGCTGGCAGGCAGGCAACTGCTCTTCTATTACAGTGAAAAAAAAATATTTATTTTAAATCTAAAGCTTAACCAATTGTTAAAACAGATATGAGTGGTGGCACTGGGCTAGTGGGCACAGTATCCAATGTGAACCTCACACAGAAGCTGGCAGGCAGGCAACTGCTCTTCTATTACAGTGAAAAAAAAATATTTATTTTAAATGTAAAGCTTAACCTATTGTTAAAACAGATATGAGTGGTGGCACTGGGCAAATAGGCACAGTATCCAATGTGAACCTCACACAGAAGCTGGCAGGCAGGCACCTGCAATTACATTACACAGGAAAAAAAAAAAAAAAAAAAAAGCAGCCTGATGTTATAGCCCTAAAAAGGGCTTTTTGGGGTGCTGTCCTTACAGCAGAGATCAGATGAGTCCTTCAGGATTGTAGTGGACACTGAATACCCTAGCCTAGCTATCAATTTCCCTATCTAATCAGCAGTAGCTAAACTTTCCCTCCTCTCACTAAGCATGCATCTTCCGAATGAATTGAAAATGGATGCTGGGAGGGAGGTTGGAGGGTGTGGAAGGGAGGGAGTGCTGCTGATTGGCTGGAATGTGTCTGCTGACCGAGAGGCACAGGGTCAAAGTTTGCCCAATGATGACGAATAGGGGGCGGATCGAACTGCGCACGTGTCCGCCCGCCGCGGCGAACGCGAACACGCTAATTTCGCCGGGAACTGTTCGCCGGCGGACAGTTCGGTACATCACTATAAGTACACATAGGATGTTTGATTCACAAAGTCAAAGGTAGGTGACGGCTCGTTGATTGTATTAGAAGATTTTGAAAATATTTTCCTGATTGTATATTAAATGCTGTTGCACACATTCGCAGAAGTCAAATCACAGACTTTTGATATTTTTTTTTTTAACCTTTAATGCTTCCTTCAACATTATGAAGTCTGGGAATGTGGTTAGAGTTATCATTATCCCACAGAAGGCCGTGCGTAGACTATCCGGTTTTCTGTTCTGTTCTGTTCTACGTTTTGCAGTTCTACTGTTCTTCAGATCGCTACAGAAAGAGGAAGAGTTGAGAAGTGCAACACCTGATATACTACATGCCGAGTGCTGATTGGTTGCACTGTTACAATGCATGTTATGTTTATTTATTTCTCTTTTGTATACATCTCTCTTCGCTGCTGAGGGAAATTAAAAAACAGCACAGTTAACTGTAATGGTTTGTATTTTCTTTTCCTTTTGTAGATAATGGACTTTTTGATTAGACATTTTTTTTCTGCACATTAAATTCTCACCCACCATTTCTCTGTGTGGTTCATCATGTTATTAAAGAGCACTTGTAAAAAAAAAAAAAAAAATTCACTTAAAAAAAATGAGTTAAAATGTTTCAGCAATAGCCATTTTCTGGTTTTCGGGAAAATGATGCAGTTATTGTCTTATGCTTCCGGCACATTGCTTCTTTAAGAAATTCATCTCCCTTCAATGCATCTGTAAACCTGTTACAAGTGGGCATGGTAAATAAAAGGCAGTCAGTGATGTGATGCTAGATTGGAGCATAGCAGTGTTTTTTCTTTTGAGTTGATTGGATCTATTGGTATGGATTACAATAGCTGATTAAATGAGGCATGCAAGTAAAGGGTTTATATCTGGGTGCCTACCATTTGGCTCTCAAATTGAATTACATTAGTTGTTATTCCTTGCTAGCTTTTGCAACCCCGCACGTTCAAGGCCAATACATTTGTAAATTATGTCCACTGACTAGACCACTGCAACACTGACATTTTAATAAACCATGCCTCTGAAAGACATGATCTATCCATTTATGGTGCAATGACTTATAATTGGAAAAATAGAAATACGATCTTACCTTTTACTAATGACCCCCTCGGTTTGTGGACCATGGAAAGCATTCTGAAACATTGGGTAGCCAATATTAACAAGTCTTGTAAAAACCCTCTGACAAAATTTGCACATCAAACTGATGTTCCAGCCTGAATAATGAAGGGGAAATGAGATACATAACATTCATACATAAAGCTGTGGGAGACCGTTAAATGACGCCCGTTTTTTATTACTAATTTTAATTAGAAAATGTTAGCTTTTATTTGAAAAGCCAATGGTTTACATTTGGCTGAAAAAGGCACATCAGACTCACTACCTCTAGACATACTTCCTGCTTAAAGGGACACTGCTCACGTCTCTGCCATTTAGTAGGTAAATCAGTTTGTTTATACAGACCTAAGCACACCTCCTTGCATGTGATTTACACAGCCTTCCTAAACACTTCCTCCAAAGAGACATCTAATGTTTATACATCCTTTGTTGCAAATTCTGTTTAATCACACACGGGAGGCTATTAAACGTGCAGCAGGTACATTTGAAATTAAAGTTCAATTTACACAGGAGGAGATAAAAACTTCTAAAGGTATGTTTACATCTGACTGAAAATGAAACCACTTTTCAGGCAGTGTGTGTGTCAGTGACAGCTAGGGTAGATGTGGCCAGGGCTGCATGTGCAGAAACAAATTATCTAACTCCTAAATGATGCATGCAGCTCTTTAGAGGGTACAATGTGTCTTGCAAACCCCAGGAGTGGTGCTACCATAAGGCTGCCGCCATAGGGTGCACTGGTCCGGGGGACAGAATCCGGGGGACCAGTAAAAGGGAGCGCGCTGCTCATTTCATGTAGTGTGGCCAAGCTGCTAACTGTGGTAGAGGCGCTTGGTCCCCTCTATGCAGCCTGGCAGGAAGTGAGTACAGAGAGAGCCAAACTGCTTCCTGTCAAACCTGGGAGACAAACAAGCTCCTTTACTGTGGGTGCAACTCGCCCGCTCTACACAGGACAGGGGGAATGAATTTTGTTCTGTTGAATACTCCAATAAATTTAATTGAGGCTCTTGAATATTTTAAAAAAATTTAGTTAACTGCATTATAGCCAGATTTGTATGTAATTATATGTTAGTAACCAGTGTCCAAAACCAGAATTAAGAAACTATGCCCCTCCACCAAGTACTTTCTTCATATATAACGTACAAAGTTAAGCATTGTATTTAAAATGGAAAACCATCATGATAAAATATATTTGTCAACAGGAACGACATTGTCGTGAGTTGTAACATATTTTCACATTTTAGGTTATAATAGCTGAACTGGATCCATAGCGGTATTTTTGTTTTTTGTTTTCTCTCCAATTTGGCTGTTGTGGCTTAAAATCGGAAATTTGCTTGGTGTTATTCACTATAGTGAGAACTTAAAGTGAATGCAAATTCAAGGTAAACATAGCAGAGCTAAAAATATTCTATACATGAGCATTGATTCCAGTTTGGCTACTTTAGCCTTAAAACTGAGATTATTTTGGAAATCTTACTTTATTGAATAACCCTTCACAAATTCCTGACAATTCACACTTATGACTTGTTTCAGCCTTTGGGGTGATACTGTCAGGGTATCTACACTGGCAGACATTTTGTGTTAAGATGGAAATAAAAAATGTATACTGTAAGCCACCATCAGAACAGAAGTGACTCCATTTTGTAACAGAAAAGACAGACACATTTTACTTCTCTGTACGCCATTCATTCAGCCATTAGCAAAGGAATGTGACTAATGTAAACACTGGCAGAGAGAAGACATGATGTTTGCAGCAGAAGGGGGATTGAAAGCAACAACCCAGACACAAATTCAAATATATATATATATACACATACACACAGAACTATAATTATGTTTAATCATATATAAATAGTACTATAGTTGTTTTAGAATATTCATGGATATAATATCGATGAAGAAATGTCATTTATAAATGTTAGTGGAATATGTGTAATAGTAATGTTACACAAGTTCTACACACAGTTTGACACAAGAAAACCTCACCGATGCCTCACAGAATGACAGATAACAGTAATTAATTTACTTTTTAAATATTAAGGATTTGATACAAAGTTCCATTCTAAGGAATGGTGAACAGAAGGCTACATGTGTCAAACTAATTTAATGGCACCAAACCAGACAATATGTCTAGTAAAAACCAAAGAAAAGCCTTTTAAGATTGACATGTTTTTGACGAATGGATATCCAAAAGATAACCAAGGTGACTTCAAATGCATCATGAAATACAGTTAACTCTTTATACAAAGTGATAACTGTACTTCCTGACAAGAATTAATTCTTGATGCTAAAATCTAGATGTTAGTCTGTAAGGAAGACACGCCCACCTTACTCTATTTGTAACTGTCAACTAGTGACAAATAGAGAAATATCCTTTGTAAATTAAGGACAAAGGAGAGAAACACACTCTCTTGGGATCAGACATCTAAGATCTGACATCTAGAGCAGGAAAGAGGCACACCTAACATTCTCTCTCTCACAATTAATTCTGGAACTTTGAAAAAATACTAACACTTGTCTCTTCAACTGAAAACTTTCCTATTCCCCACAATTCTCTCATACTTGTATTCATAGTTCCTGGGATATATCTCCAAGCCTGATAGAAATTCTACAAAAGAACTGGTAATTATGCTGGTTTTTATTTAATTTAAAATTAACTAACTTTTACATGAAAGCCGAATATATATGGGTGAAGGTTGGTCAGCTTTCTAACTTAGAAATTATAATTAAGGAATATATGGTTATAAAAATTCCGTTCCGGCAGGTGGAATAATTAAACAATATATTCACTGGTAATTTGCCAAAATTAGAATACTGAACTTTTACCCAGAGATATTTAACTTACCTAAATTGGGGATAATCTTTAATTAGGAAAGCTAAAATTCTGCATATGGTAAAATCTGGTTTGAATTACTATTATTGGATGAGAAGGAATGGTGAAATGAACTGGTATGAGAGATTATATTGTCAACTGCAATATAAAAGATATTCTGCCTATTAGAATTGTAGCCAATAGTGAGAAGTTAACTCACTGGCATCTAAAAGTTTTACTGCGCTATGCTGTGCTGCCGTGATGATGCGAAGAGTTCTGTGTAAAGGAATTTCAAACTGATGCAGTGTTAAGGAATGTTTAGCAAGCTGGTTTCAAAATTAAGTGTCTTGTCATCTTGTTGAAGTTTACATCTATGTCGATATAATGTTGCTAGATTTAGAGGTCTGAAAACTGTGTTAATCCATTGCCATTTCGTATAATTATTTTATACTTAATAATTCACTGATTGTTATCACGCATGTTACATATTATTGTCAAAATAAATTATATTTTTATAATTAGTTTGTGATTAATGTGTGAAATATAAATCCTCTAATAAACATAATCCAGGATCTATGAGAATAAAATAGTGGGTAATTCTCAGGTTTATATCAGAAATCAAGAGGAACAGTGACGATATAAATTTTTTCTATAAAAATATTATTTTAATATTTACCACCACATAAATATCCTCACAATACACTAAAGCCATCCCAAGTTAAACTTGTCAGAATTGCAAAATCTAATCTGGGGGCGTTCAGAGACAAATATCCAGACATTCTTCAAGCTATGTACTTAGCAATACTACAGCACAATCAGATTTAAAGGGTTACTCCAACGACACTGACCATTTCTGATTTTAGAGATATTTGCAGTTTTGGGCTGGTTCTAGTTACATCCTCTGCACATGTGACTTAGACAGCTTAGAACTCTTGCATCTGCAAGGGGTAGCCAAAGTGCCCTCCCTCCCTTCCTCTGTGTGTGTGTGTGTGTGTGTGTGTGTATGTATATATATATATATATATATATATATATATATATATATATATATATATATATATATATATATATATATATATGTATATATATTTATTAATTAAACCAGGGGACTACAGTCAACTGAACATGCATAAATGGGGTGTTTCTGAGGGGCGGAGCTTAGCAACTGAGCTGAACAGTCGCATTGCACATGAGCTGCTGCAATTTCAGGCCCAAATCTACCCATTTGGCACCACCTACTTTCCCCACTCACGGGGGTTGTTGGTGACAGGACCACAAAATGGGCCGCAAAACAAAGAAGCCCAGACTGGACAAACAGAGACAGGGCCCAAACATCGCCAAACTCCTGAGGCAGACACAAGTGGCATTCGGGCCCAAAATGGCCACCTATCCGGAGACCTATTCCGAGCCATCAGATGATTTCTCCTCAGGAGAAGAGACAGCAGACCTACCTCCGGTACAACCACAAATACAGGTAGCCCAGAGAACCGATGCCTCACCGGTGACGACGGCGGTCTTGAAGTCACTTCTCGCTGACCTTTAGCGGACCCTCCAAAAGGACATTGCCTCACTCCGAGCCGACATCCACAGCCTAACAGGAAGGGACTCCAGCAACATAATGAGATGTACGAGCGCCGGTTCGCGGCACTTGAGGATGCACAACGGGCCAATAATTTTAAAGTCCGGGGCATCATGGAGGACTCTCCGGTGGCCGAATTACCACACATACTGAGACGCCTATTGGTGGCCCTGCTCTCGCCATGACAGGCTAAGTCAGTGCACGTGGATGGCTTTTTCCGGGCCCCAAAACCAGCTAAGGCACCTGCCACAGCACCCCGAGATCTTATCATACAGTTCCAGCACCATAAAGATAAAGCGGCGGTCATGGCAGCGACCAGGGACTGCTCACCTTATCAATTTGAAGCAATGGAACTCTCGTTTTATGCGGACCTCAGTGGGGGCACACTCGCCTGGCGGAGATCGCTCAAGCCATTCACCACGCTGCCTGGACAAAAAGACATACAATACAAATGGCTAAAGTCCCACATCCTGTGGATCCAGCAGGGAGAAGTCATGCACACAGTGAGTAGCCTCGCAGAAGCTGCAGCTTTGTTACCCACCCTGGGACTGCCGAAGGACTCTCTACACCCCACTACGATCCAGAGACCAGCAAATTCGACTCACCAATGGAACCCTGAGAGGGTGACCCCCTTTGTCCTCTGAGGATCCAGATGGGACCAGTCTGCGGCAGCAGCGACTTGAAACAGGCAGCAGTGTGACACTGCTGAAGGACACTCTGCTAATCTCAAAGTTATTTTTAATGAGTTTACTTTGTTTAGATGTCAGTTTATCTAGTTATGCCACATATACCCCACTGACCGGATGGTCTGTCGACCATAATACTCTCCTTCCCCACCTGACTTGTTTTTCTCAAGGCCCCCCCGACCTAAATCGCAATAACCAGGTGTAACAATAATACATAGCACGAAATAAGCTTCCTCTTTAAGGAAGTAGCCACGTGAAAGTAATATGTATGAATGTACTGCCCGGGATGTACCACACACCTCCAACGTACCAAGCACAGGCTATATACCACTCGCATAGGAGCATACTCTATGTCCCACTCACCCCCAAACTAACTGGGTACTCAGCATGGATGACAGGTTATTACTGCTAATATGGGCAAGTACTTCCAGCTATTGGTTTAACCTTCTATCAAATCGGAAAAAAAACAAAAAACTTGCAATGTATGAGAAGCCATTCCACTGTTAACAAATGTTTATTGTTCTAATAGCACTAGCTGTTGTGGCTGTGCAAATTTGTCTTATCTTATGCACGACCTAAATAAAGAATTAAAAACAAAAAAAATGGGGTGTTTCTGGGGCCAATTCATACAAGATCCAGCGCACCCACTCATTCACTAACTTCACAGCTCACAGATTTTATTAGTTTAAAAAAAAAAAAAAACCCTATTCTTTCCAAAAATAATGGGGGTTTAGTTACATTATATGATTATACATTGCATAAGCCTGTCAAAACATCAATGTACCCCATTATTGGCAGGTCCTACTCTAGCAGCCTAATGTCTGCTGTTATTATTATTAACCCACTCACTTTGAAGTGGAAAAAAAAACAAATTAAAAAAATTCCATCTGGGGCTCATTGCAGTACAGTGAGCTTTGAAGCCTTCCCTGGCTCAGAGTGCACGCATGCCATCTGTACAAGGGAAAATGGTCCAATCAAATGCTTTCTATAGAGACAGGGTATGAAAAAAAGTGAGGAGGACATTGCCCAGTGCTGGATTCGAGGCAAGCTAAAAGGTTACTTTGTGTTTTGTTTCTAAAGTTAAATCAGCGGGTTTATTGAGACCAATAGGCTAAACGTCTACAGTAACCCTTTTCTCTATTTTTAGCTTTATTATGTCATAAAACAAAACACTAAGCCCTCAATGAATACTTTCCTAGCAACCTACTTTTCTACCCTACCCTTACCTTTTTGTGTCACTTTACCCCACTCCCTCTAGCATGTAAGCTCATTGAGCAGGGCCCTCAATCCCTCTCTGTTCCTGTGCGTCAAACTTGTCTGGTTACGAATACATTTCGGTTAGTCCACACATTGTACAGCGCTGCGGAACTTGTTGGCGCTTTATAAATAATAATGCGCTATATGCTTGATTGTCACACCTATAATACAGTTGAATATTGCTAATTGTTGCTTTTGTTTGCAAGAAGCAGGTTTATTTTGTGTGCCTTTTCTTCAAATTCAGCAAGCAACAGGTAGACATCACTGTATTACTTCAAATGGGATGTGTACAATTAAGCAAACCACCAGATGAAGCACCTATTTACCTTTAGTAAATATCTGAATAGCAAATATGGCGGAAAGCGGATGATTTTTACAAAATGTTTGCAATCTGGAGTATTTTCAGATTTTAGTGAATAACTGCATGTGTCTTATGGTGAAAGGACTACAAAATCTCATTGAAGTTGTCTAAGTGCAGTGGCCCTGCAGCTTTAACCCAAATAAAAAGTGCCTGCCACTTCCATTGGCTCTCCTGAGGAAACCAACCTCCCTGGCTGCCTGACTGACAACCAGTGGGGTGTACCATAAGTTAATGATAAAAGTGCAAATTTCTCATATAAACTGAAGCTTTTATAAACTGGAGATAAAATAGGATACGTCTCACCAAGCTAACTGAAGTGCTTTGTGTGTGGAGTCGTTATTTAACTAATTCCCATCAAAGGTTGCTCGTTTTGGTACTGCTACTCCCATCACACTAACTGACAATTAATTTTGGTTATGGTATTTTTCATTATTTAGAATTATAAAAGGAAACATTCCAGAGATTGACAAAGATGTAGCAAATAAATGATAATTACGCATGCAAATTATACTTGGTCACATTATTAAAAAATTAAAATAAACACAGCCTTATGTAATAAAAACGGAATCTGTTTATTTAGGAAAATAAGCATACTTTTTTTCTTCGAGACGCTATTTTATTACAAAGATATGTTGAGTGCAAAAAGAACAAAAACAAATAAATCAATCATCACAAAAGAAGGTAAAGCGTAGATTTTTGATAGGGTTGATATTGGCAGATTCATAAATTATATTGTTTTTATAATTATTTCAGTACTTTTACTTTGTATCTCCAGGATACAAATATGTAACGGAGTTTGTTAGGTAAACATTATACACATTGACGTGCATACTCACAATGTATTTCTGAGGTAATGATTTGGCACATTCATTAAAAAAAAAAAAATATTCATTTATGAGATTAACAAACAATTCCCAAATTGGACAAGAGTTGCTTAAAAATGGGAGGCCATAAGCCAGTCATCATTCGTAAAAGTGTGCAGCCATTCTACAGCTACTTCTTCCTGCATACCCATCGCTGACTTCCTGACATGTTAGGAGAGTAATATTTAATACCTAGGCATTTGGCTGAAGGAGGTGGTGCCATTAGCCATCTTCCAGTATCTGTCTCTCAAAATGAATGCAGAGGACTTAGGCTGGCGCTGTCGAGTAAAAATGCCCTTTTTGTTCCCCACAACTCGGGTTACCCCTACAGGAGCAAAACAGAAATGGATAATATAATCATCATTAAATGTAATTCAAACACATTTCAAGGTTTTCTTGTTTGTTTTTTATGATCATTAAAGGCACACTCAGGTGCAGACCCTCCAGCTGTCGTCAAACAATTTGATAAGTGAAGCCAGGAAATCCTCTGATTTTTGTCAATTATAATTCACTTTATAATTTCTTATACTTTAATTTTCAATTAATATTCTCCTTAGAGCTTGACATGAATATTTTAAAGTGTGTAACATTTGTGCACTCATGTTTTGCTTTTTATTAAAAATACATATTTATAACTACGGCTGTAAGTAAACTAAGGCAAAACAAGAAATGTTATGTTATTATTGAATAAAAGAGATGAAAAACCATAGGAAAGATGGGAAAAGTACACATGGGAAAAGATTATGAATTGTGCATTTCGGAAAAACAGCTAAAAACCTTGGAGTTCACCCTCATATTACAGTTATTGGCATGTTCTCATTGAAACGGAAATAGGAAGAGGATATAGGAAGTGTGAGTGTATTGTTATTCCTGGTAATGGCAATATCATTATCAGGTTTACTGCATAACAAGCACTTAAATGAATGATCTATTGTGTTAACATTACAATTATATTTTCACAACACCTTTAACACAAATTGTGCATATCCTGTGTATATACATTCACACACACAAGCTGCACAGCACTGATTGCACTATTAATAAAACAAATGTATGTAAAATGAGTATTAGTGCGAGGATGAGGGGTGGTACGGAGCAGTATTATGTGTTAGTGCGTGTGTTGGTAAATAATGGCTGCATTTGTTTTAATAATAGCTAAATATGTTACACTATCTCCCACACATTATTAAAAGCAGAGGTATGTGAATTTGTGTTCTGTATGCATACAATAGGCAGGCTGTGTGTGTCCATCATTACCTCCACTCCCATTCTTGGGAAATGTGAAGGAGCAGAGGTCCTCAGCAATGGAAACACGTTTCAGTGCGGGATGCAAATGACCATACAAAGACTATGGCAGTTGGCAAAGCCAAAATCAAAGAGATCGATAAAGGGCATACTAGTACCTTGTACGGTCATAAAATCAGCAAAATTCCAGATGAGCTCTCCAATTACATATTTCTTCCTTTTTTCATCAAACACAGAGTGATAGTTCTGTAGCACCATTTTTTGGTATTCCTCAGTGAACATTACTGGAGGGTCCTGCAATATACCATTAAAAGTGTATGATGCCCTTTCTTTTTACCATAATGCCAATATTCATGTGCTTTTATTTATTTACTCTTTTGAAAGCTGGGTCACATTGTTACTGCCATCTTGCAGCTCCCCTGCTGAAGAGCCCCTAGTCACCATCTACTCCTTCAGTGTCCATTACTATTGTAAGTGCATCTGCTGTTCTATAATGAGAGTTTTGTATGTGAGATTGACCAGCTTCATCGAATCAACATCTTTGCTTGACCCACTTTAGTCTGGATTCCACACTCGTCACCCTCTCGAAACGGCTCTAGCAAAAGTATCCAATGTTTTAATTGCCGTAAAATCTAATAAACACTACACTATCCTAATTCTCCTTGACTTTTCTGCTGCTTCTGACACAGTTGATCATCATCAACATCTTCTCATCCTCCGTAATCTCGGTGTATGAGATACTGCTTTCTCCTGGTGCTCCTCATATCTGTCCCAGAGCTATTTCAGAGGCTCTTCTCTGTAACCCTTCTCTGCTGGTGTTCCGCAAGGTTCTGTCCTTGGTCCCTTAATGTTCTTGATCTACACTGCCTCCCTCTTCAGTTCCTTTGACTCTCAATAGAATTTCTATGTGGTGAAGTGAAGGTGAAGCGCTGTATATTTATATAAAAAACGTGAAAAAATTCTTAATAGACAGTACCTTAACTGTATACACAAGTGTCCAGAGGTGGCATGCAATACCTTGAAAATATAAACAAATACAACCAAACATAGTGTATACTGTGATATAAATAAATTATATAGATATATTATTTATATATTAAAAAATTCCCACTCACACTTTTAAGAGCTAAATATGTATAGCTCAATTGAATAGTTTGTGGGGTCCGTAGAGGCGACCCTATCCCTTCTTTGATGGATGTTCTTTCCTTTTCTTGCTTTCTAAAATGGGGAAAAGCGTATATGGTGCAGTACCATTGATTCTAAATATGTGCAAAGAGAAAAAATGGGTACTTACAAACTCAGAGCCATCCTCATCGGCTCTGATCAGGGGTATTTATGGTTTAGGACCACAATCCTTCTTTAAAAGAGTAGCAGGAACAATGCCAGTAGTGCTAAAAAAAAAAATATAAATATACTTAATTTTACATAAAAATATATACCAATATAAAAACACTAACTAGGCATTAAAAGTCCAATTAATTGAAGACTGGTTCTCTCCAAGTTCCCAGGACGCGTTTCGCTATATCAGCTTCTTCAACTGGATGTGTAAAATAGAAAAAGTCTTCATATCTTCCATGGAACCAGTTCCTGCTTTTATACCTCTTCATAAATCCGATAATACGTATCTGGCTTGTAAATTTGCGGGCGTTCACCATGGAAACGGTGACGCCCAGCGTTTCAAGCCTCGATTTTGATGTTTTCCTGGTTTCTCCGTCCCTTCCGGTCACGTGGAAATGTGCCGATACGTCATGCGTTACATCTTGCGGTTCATTCGAACCTTATCACGAATTAACAGGATGCCACAAATAATAAAGGGAAATTAATATAAATTCTATTTATAGAGTAAATAAAGCATTTATAGTGTTGCCTATATTATCAGAGAAGCCAGAATAATATGTATCCTCTAAACCTTTTGTAAAAATAAATACATAAATCCATATCTTCTAAAATTATATCAAACCATTAAAGGGAACATAGGTACAATGCAAATAAAATATATATAATCTATATCAGAGAAGACAAAGATGATCTGAATAGATTAAAAGATATATAAATATATAATTCCACATCTTCTAAAATTATATATCGAACCATAGATACAATATAAGTTATAAACCAAATATATATAAAAATAAGATCTTAATATCCATATAAAATCGAAATAAAACATATTTCATTTTAGAAAGTGACACATCTCAAAGTCTGTGTTAAGACCATAAGGGATAAGGGTATTCAATTTAAAAATCCATTCCATTTCATTCTTACTCATTTTAGTGTCAAAATTTCCTCCTCTCCAATCTCTTTCTAGTTTTTTTATACCTAGAAATTTAGTGCCTTTCATTTCACAATTGTGATGGACCTTATAATGGGCAGAGACACTATGATTTTCGAAACCTTTAACTATATTTCTACCATGTTCTTTTATCCGGATGTGTAATGTCCTTGTGGTTTCCCCAATATATTGTAGACCACAGGGGCATATAATCAAATAAATAAGATTATTTGAATGACATGTCAAAATTTCCTTAATTTGATATTCTGTTCCATCTTTACTATAAAAGTTTTTTATAATGTCTTTTTTTATTTATAGTTCTTCTACATGCCAAACAGCATCCACATCCGAAAAAACCTTTTTCTGTATTTAAAAACGTATTATTTGTTTTCTTTTCTTTTATGAAACTTGATGTGAGGGCAGTACGCAGATTGTCAACTCCTCTATGTATAAAACAGGGTTTTTCTGGAAGGAAAGTCTTGGCTATAGGGTCTTGTAAAAGGATAGGCCAAGATTTGGAGACTATTTTTCTAACTTTGTGGTTTTCTGTGCTAAAATTACATATAAATGGAATATCTTCTCATCGTCTTTTTTCTCTTTATATTTTAAAAGATTATCTCTTTCTATTCCTTTTACTTCTTTTCTAGCATTTTCCAATTTCAATTCTTCATATCTCTTCTCCAAGAAATCCTGTTTAATTTTATTAATTTAATTTTATTGTTTTTCAAAGGTCGTAAGGTCAGTGCAATTACGACGGATACGTAGAAATTGACCTCTGGGGGCATTTTCAAGCCATGGAGCAAAGTGACAGCTTTCTCTTCCTATATAACTGTTTGCTTCCACTGTCTTAATATTATTCTTAGTTTTTATCTTATTTTCTTCTATATATAAATCTGTAAATCCAGAAATATAATTTCTGACTTACTCCAATTATTTGTCAGTTTTTTCCCCCATGTGTTAGTATTTAAGTAATTTAAAAATTCAACAAGGTCCCTTACCTCTCCTTCCCAAACAAAAAAAACATCATCAATGTATCGGCCATAGGTGGCACAATTCTGCCTCCAGCTATGTTGGCCAAATATAAACGATTCTTCCCAATGGGCCATAAACAGATTGGCATAGCTGGGGCAAATGGCCCCCATGGCCCCCTTGGTCCCCATGGCCGTTCCATTAATCTGGAGGTAAAACTCTTCTCCATAGCAGAAAACATTATTTTTAAGGATTAAATCTATCCCCTTCAAAATATATTCTATTTTAATATAGGTTAGGTCTGAGAAATTATTTTAAAAGAATTTAACTGCATTGCACCCATAGTGATGAGGGATATTACTATAGAGGGCTGTGACTAAAAAACAATTCGAATTCCAAGTGCACTTCTTTAAAACATTTAAAATAGTGAAGGTATCTTTAATGTATGAGGTAGTGTTTTTGACAAGGGGTTGCAAATGTATATCTACGTAGTGGGATAGTCTGCTCGATACAGAATCTATCCCAGCTACTATAGGTCTTCCCGGGGGGTTGTTAACATATTTTATTTTCATTGTACCTATGTTCCCTTTAATGGTTTGATAGAATTTTAGAAGATATGGATTTATGTATTTATTTTTACAAAAGGTTTAGAACATACATATTATTCTGGCTTCTCTGAAAATATAGGCAACACTATAAATGCTTTACTCTATAAATAGAATTTATATTAATTTCCCATTATTATTTGTGGCATCCTGTTCATTCGTGATACGGTTCGAATGAACCGCAAGATGGAACGCATGACGTATCGGCACATTTCCACGTGACCGGAAGGGACAGAGAAACCAGGAAAACATCGAAAGCGAGGCTTGAAACGCTGGGCGTCACCGTACCATGGTGAACGCCCGCGAATTTACAAGCCAGATACGCATTATCGGATTTATGAAGAGGTATAAAAGCAGGAACTGGTGCCATGGAAGATATGAAGACTTTTTCTATTTTACACATCCAGTTGAAGAAGCTGATATAGCGAAATGCGTCCTGGGAACTTGGAGAGAACCAGTCTTCAATGAATTGGACTTTTAAGGCCTAGTTAGTGTTTTTATATTGGTATATATTTTTATGTAAAATAAAGTATATTTATATTTTTTTTTAGCACTACTGGCATTGTTCCTGCTACTCTTTTAAAGAAGGATTGTGGTCCTAAACCACAAATACCCCTGATCAGAGCCGATGAGGATGGCTCTGAGTTTGTAAGTACCCATTTTTTCTCTTTGCACATATTTAGAATCAATGGTACTGCACCATATACGCTTTTCCTCATTTTAGAAAGCAAGAAAAGGAAAGAACATCCATCAAAGAAGGGATAGGGTCGCCTCTACGGACCCCACAAGCTATTCAATTGAGCTATACATATTTAGCTCTTAAAAGTGTGAGTGGGAATTTGTTCACTCTATATCTATATAATTTATTTATATCACAGTATACACTATGTTTGGTTGTATTGGTTTATATTTTCAAGGTATTGCATACCACCTATGGACACTTGTGTATACAGTTAAGGTACTGTCTATTAAGAATTTGTACACAATACGTTTGTCACGGTTTTTATATAAATATACAGCGCTTTCACTTCACTATTTTAACCATTCTAAAGATAAGAATTTGGTGTTACAGCTGCTGACTTATCTCACTTATATTACCTTTATATAATTAGCGCTAGTACCTTTCTTCTGTTTTATATCCAGAATGTCTATGTGGATGACACGCAAATCTGGATGTCTTCTCCCAATCTCTTGACTCGTGTCCGACTGCCTCTCTGCTGCTATTTATAACTGGGTGGCTAGTCACTTTCTTAAACTTATTTTGTCCAAAAGAGAACTTATCTTCCCTCCCTTAAGTGTTGCTACATCCTTGACTGAGTCCTTCCAAGTCAATGGCACTACCATCAACTGTACCTCACATCTCGCCGCCTAGGTGTTCTCTTTGACTCCCACCTCTCCTTCAACCCTTATGGCCAGTCAATCACAAAAGCCTGCTACTTCCATCTCAAACACATAGCGCTCATCAGCCCCTATTTAACGCGGGACATGGCTAAGATTCTGGTTCATGCCGCTATCCTTTCTAACCTTTAATACTGCGAACCACTTATCATTGGCTTTACGTGTTCCCAACTTGCACTGTTACAATCTATAATGAATGCGGCGGCAATGCTCAATTTTCCTGTCTGCCTGCACCTCCACCCTCTGTTAGTCCTTACACTGGCTTCCTGTAAGTATAGGGAAATTCTGGTACTTGCTTACAAATCTCTACACTATGCTGCTCCAACCTACTTTTCCTCCCTAAAACACAAGTATGTCCCATCTACGCCCTTGCACTCTGCCGAAGACATGCATCTATCCTCTGTACTCTCACCTCTAAGACTTTTCTGGGGCTGCACAGTTCCTGTGGAACTCCCTTCTCTCCTTTATTAGGCTCGCACCCAGTCTCCATTCATTTAAGAAATCATTGAAAACTCACTTCTTCAGGAAAGCATATCAATTAAACTGTTGAATAGCTTTCCCTCCCTGCAACTGCCTCCTCATATGCCAACCTTCACCTGGGATGGTGGGAAGAGAACATTGTGTTCGTTACACAAATGGAAAAATATACTTAATTTGTCAGAGTATGGAAAAGATACATAGATGACATACTGATCATGTGGACAGGTACAAGGGAAACCTTCAAGGAGTTTGTAGAAGAATTGAACACTAATAACATAAATCTAAAACTGACTTTTGAGATTGAAAACCGTAAACTCAACTTTCTAGATGTTACCATTGAAGTAGCAGAGGAGAACTGTTTGGCCACCACCCTATATAAAAAAAAAAAAACCCAAAAAACGACAGCTACATCCAATTTTCTGAATTGGAAAAAATACCACCCTCTGGCCCTCAAGAAAGGCATGGGTATAGGGCAATACCTATGACTCAGGAGAAATTGCTCCTCAATAGAAGAGTTTAAAATGAAAGCTAAAACTCTGAGAGAGCCCTTCAAAGTAAAAGGCTATCCAAACAAGTGCCTAAAGAAAGCCTCCCTGAGAGCCCTGTTAACCGAAAGACAGAACCTACTCAGAGAAGAACTGGATATAAGATCTGAACCTACCACAATCAGATGCATAGGTACCTTTGACACCGACTGGTATGCAGTAAAAAAAACTGCTACACCAGGACCAACATCTAAGAGAAGTCCTGACATCCCATGTTGCCATGACAGCGAGACGCGGATGGAATATAAAAGACTTGTTGGTCCCTAGTCCCCTCTCTACTCCTGTAAGTAAGAAAAACTGGCTTGCCTGCATGTGGGACATACCAATGCGGGCGCTGTAAAGCATGCAAATATATTCAGAGACACTCCAAAACGTTTGCAAATTCAAATGAAAGAGTCCTTCACAACCAAAAACTTCTTAACTGCCAAACCATTGGATTAGTTTATCTATCGACTTGTAGCGGCAAAATGCATTCTAGTCAACTCAATTAACCCCACTAGACTCAGACACACCAATCTCCAAACATCTTAAGCTACAACATGGAGTTTCCTCCCAAGCACTGCGCTTCAATGGAATTGAAAAAATTAGTTTAGGTCCAAGGAAATGAGACATAGAAAAGACATAGAAAAGAAAAGAAAAAATGTAAATATGTATATACAAATATATGATTATATAGTATGCAATCATTTCTGTAAAATTAGCACCAATTTTTAACATGTTCCTTCTCTTAACCCATATTTCTTTCTGACCTAACAAGCAGTCCTGTATCTAAGTAAATATAGAGATACACACACTATATGATCGCCATGACAGCCCACCTAATCAAACCGACAAGCAGAAGAGATGACTATTCTCTGTTGAAAAACTCTTTATTCCTCACTATTGATAAGCCTTAATTGAGTCTCTACTGTATCTCATTAAGCTATTAGAATGTAGCAACAGTTTATAATCACATTGATATAAACAGAGGAATAGAAGTACCAAGGCACAGTAAAACTCTAAAAAGCACACAGACAGTATAATCCTTCAGAAGTAGTAATAATCGACAAGGTCTGATCCCCACATTTGGATCAATACAATAATCTAAAAACATTCCAGGCAGGTTACCATCGATCAGAGGAGACTTTCGGCTCAAACTACTTGAACAGCACTACAAATGAGTCTGCAGGAGTTGCTGACTTAGACAGCAGAAGAAGGAGAGGGTTAATACTATTAACACTGGCATCGACGCTACAGATATATAATGGATTATGAAGCTGATCCATTATAATTCTACATCTGTATACCAAATGGACTTAATCTTTGACAAGAGGGATGCCTCCACACTGGAATGGCACTGCGAGTTACATATAATGACACGTTTATCGTGAAATATATTAGACTCCGTATGAAATATAGGGGGTATTCCTCTGAATCTTTTCATTCAGCAGGCGAATTAATGATTTCTGATAAAACAGAGTATAAACTGGCATATATCTCATCATAACAAATCAAATGAAATAGTAAATCACTTCGACTAAAGATCGGAGAGGTCTGGCACACAAACTGTCAGTTAATTGGCTGAGCGTCAGACATGACGATCCGACTTAGGATTGGCTTACTTAGAAGAGGGACTCTTTGCATAATTTAGTGCCCAGCTCCCAAGTCAGTGATTGGCTAATAGTCCGGTCTCTACAAAATGCAAACAGGTTTAAAAGGAAGCTGTGGCCAGTCTACATTTGACCCCTGACGAAAGTGTACACGTTTGTGCACCGAAACGCGCGTCAGGCATTTTTCTTTCTTTGTTCACAGCGCACTTTATCACGATGGTGTAGAAACCTGCACACTAAGATATTAGGAAGAAATCCACGTAAACTATATGACTACATGAAGTAGCCAAATCAGAATATTTAGAATTTTTTTTTTTTTTTTTAATTCTTTATTTTTCATTGTGCAATAATCGTCAACGTTGCCTCTTTAGCCCCAACAGCTTCTGCAGGCATAATTATAACATTTTGTACAATTTCGTAACGTAGGCTATGTTAGCATTGGTTTCACAAGTATTAGTAAACATATCATATAACATATAAATCAAATCAATAAAAATACGATCTTGACTCATGGATAAGTCTGCTATTGTAGCATATGCCTAAGCTACCTCTATTCCACAGGCAGCTTGTGCGTCGGGCTGAAGTGTAGTCTGCACTTTTTTGGGGGGGGGAAATACTGGGTTAGTCGGTCGTAGCGCATGTATTGTCTGTGCCACTAGTGACAGTGTTGGGTAGTTGTGTGGCCCTGGCATAGAAGATTGGCTTATGGGCTCCCAGCCTGTATCAGAGTAGTCGGTTTGTTGGGTTTGGCATCTATATATGGGCTGGGGGTCCTTGGTTTGTCGCTGTGTAGTCGGGTCGTATAATGGAGCTCGGTCGACTGTAGGTCCCTTGGTCTAAGCTGACAGTGTCTGCTGATCAGGGTATTGGCTATGGTTTGTGAATAAGGTAGGAGCTCCAGTGCTTACTGTGCCCTTTAACCCCAGGGCATTGGGGGGGGGGGGGGGGGAGAGGTCTATTCTGTGTATTGGGCATTCGCCTCGTCTTTTCGGGGCGTGTTGGCCTAGGCCGTCTGGTGAGTTGGGATCTAGGCTTTAAACATAATATAACAAACAATAATTTCAATTAAGGTAACTGGTATCAGAATATTTAGAATTTTAAGCTAGAGGGGCACTACCTACTATCTAAGATTTCCTAAGAATCTTCAAGCGATTGTTGTTAAATCACCTCACAAGGAGTTACAACATTGGAGAAACTCTGGGAAACTCAATTTATCTGAACATCTTTGCTCCTAGGTATACCCATTCATTGAAGTGTATAGGAATACGAACTTCTGGCTGGGGTTTCCTAATGTACTAGACCTGAGTAATCTAGTTTGAGCAAGATTGCAGACTGAGATTTTAGAAAGTGTCTAATGTACATGGCAGTAGCCCCAGACTATTTGTGGCTCAATATTGGCAATCTGCCTCACTTCCCCAGATCACAATAGTAATGGATTAAAACCAGTCCCCTGACATAGGCATACCACAATAAAGCCTGCACAGATAGGGGTATTGGATGTTTGCATTAACTTAGATAGTCGAGGATTATAGCCTAACAGGCTTTAGAATCTATACTTGCCCACAACTCCATTTGGAAACGGTGCTTTATTAAGATATACACAATTAATTTTTCTCCAGTTAACATCTACCAACAGAGGTTTTCTTCTGGTAGTAGGAGA
The DNA here is from genome assembly GCF_036172605.1 of Pelobates fuscus. Classification (NCBI taxonomy): domain Eukaryota; kingdom Metazoa; phylum Chordata; class Amphibia; order Anura; family Pelobatidae; genus Pelobates; species Pelobates fuscus. Next base: position 271,106,260 of record NC_086317.1, on the reverse strand, counting down.
TACCATAATCCTCCCTTCAACTGTCCTCCAGGAAAAATAAATAAAAAAAAAAGTAAAATAAGAAAATACCCACACTGAGCTCTTAGTGAAAGCTATTCTAGTAACCTACTTTTCTACCCTAGCCTTACCTTTTGTGTCACTATACCCCACTCCCTCTAGCTTGCAAGCTCATTGAGCAGGGCCCTCAACCACTCTGTTCCTGTGCGTCAAACTTGTCTGGTTATAAATACTTGTCTGTTAGTCCACCCATTGTACAACACTGCGGACTTTGTTGGTGCTTTAATAAAATAATAATTAAAGTAAGACAAATAGACTATAGAACTCACATTGTGAAATCCAGGAATTGTATCAGCTCCATATTCACTCTGTATTATTGGTTTTCTGTGAGTTTCATACCAGTTCTCAAATTCTGAAGTGAGCTGGATCTGAATCACTTCAAGATGTCCAGCATCGTGGTACCATGAAAAGTAGCTATTGACACATATCACATCGACATACGGAGCCTACAGACACATGGATGCAACAATTAGTAGATCAGTATTATAGTAATTGAATGAAGACATTACCGATGTCTGTCAAATAATAAGATATAATAAAATGACTGTTTAACTGCCTAGTGGGAATCAGAGAGTGACAAATAACCACATATTCAGGAATGGTAATCATACACTGATCAGCCACAACATTAAAACTACCTTCCTAATATCATGTAGGTTCCCCTTGTGTTGCCAAAACAATTCTGAGGCATGGACTCCACAATATCTCTAAATGTGTGCTGTAGTATCTGGCACCAAGACATGAGCAGTAGATCCTTTAAGTCCTGCAAGTTGCAAGGTGGGGACTCCATGGATCGAATTTGTAGTTCCAGCACATCCCCCAGATAGACAGGTTAAGATCTGGTGAATTTGGAGGCCATGGCACAACCTTGAACGCCGTCATGTTCCTCAAACCATTCGTGAACAATTTTTTCAGTGTGGCAGGGTGCATTACCCTGCTAAGAGAGGTATTTGCCATCAGGGAACACCATTGCCATGAAGTAACATCCACATGAATGCCAGGACCAGTGGCGTACATACCAGGGTCGCAGGGGTCGCGGCTGCGACCGGGCCCGGCCCACCAGGGGGCCCGGCCGCCCCTGCGACCCGGTATGTACCCACAGGGCCAGCCTCTTCTGCTGGGGGGCCCAGGAGCCGGCCACCTCCGGGCCCCCCGAGGCTGGCCCTGCTGTCACCCGGCTGGCTGGCGGGCGCGCGAGGGAGCACTGTCCCCTGGGTGCTCCCTCTTCAGCTCCCTCGCGCACCGCACTGAAACCGGAGCCGGAAGATGACGTCATCTTCCGGCTCCGGTATCAGTACGCGGCGCGCGAGGGAGCTGAAGAGGGAGCACCCAGGGGACAGTGCTCCCTCGCGCGCCCGCCAGCCGGGTGACCAGCAACACCACTGGACCCCAGGGAATCCCCCCAGCTCTCACACAGGTAAGGAGGCTGGGGGGATTAAATTAAAAAAAAAAAAACCAGAAAAAACGTGTGTGTGTGTTTAGTGAGTCTGTTAGTGAGTGTGTTAGTGAGTGTGTGTTAGTGAGTGTGTGTTAGTGAGTGTGTGTTAGTGAGTGTGTGTTAGTGAGTGTGTGTTAGTGAGTGTGTGTTAGTGAGTGTGTTAGTGAGAGTGTGTTAGTGAGAGTGTGTTAGTGAGTGAGTGTGTTAGTGAGTGAGTGTGTTAGTGAGTGAGTGTGTTAGTGAGTGAGTGTGTTAGTGAGTGAGTGTGTTAGTGAGTGAGTGTGTTAGTGAGTGAGTGTGTTAGTGAGTGAGTGTGTTAGTGAGTGAGTGTGTTAGTGAGTGAGTGTGTTAGTGAGTGAGTGTGTTAGTGAGTGAGTGTGTTAGTGAGTGAGTGAGTGTGTTAGTGAGTGAGTGAGTGTGTTAGTGAGTGAGTGAGTGTGTTAGTGAGTGAGTGAGTGTGTTAGTGAGTGAGTGAGTGTGTTAGTGAGTGAGTGTGTTAGTGAGTGAGTGTGTTAGTGAGTGAGTGTGTTAGTGAGTGAGTGTGTTAGTGAGTGAGTGTGTTAGTGAGTGTGTTAGTGAGTGTGTTAGTGAGTGTGTTAGTGAGTGTGTTAGTTTTAGAGTGTGTTAGTTTTAGAGTGTGTTAGTTTTAGAGTGTGTTAGTGTCAGTGTGTGTGTCTGTTACTGAGTATGTTTGTGTGCGTCTGTCACTGAGTGTGTGTCTGTCAGTAAATGTGTGCGTCTGTTCATGAGAGTGTGTGTGTGTGTCTAAAGCACTTACCTTTCTCCAGCGCCGGGCTCCCTTGGCGCTGGGGATCTCTCCGTCCCGATCCGCCTCTCAGCTCCGAATGAACATGCGTGGCAAGAGCCACACGCGCATTCAAACCGCCCATATAGGAAAGCCTTACTCAATGCTTTCCTATGGACGTTCAGCGTCTTCTCACTGTGATTTTCACAGTGAGAATCGCAGAAAATCCTCTAGCGGCTGTCAATGAGACAGCCACTAGAGATGGATTAACCCTCAGTGAAACATAGCAGTTTCTCTGAAACTGCTGTTTTCAGCTGCAGGGTTAAAACTAGAGAGACCTGGCACCCAGACCACTTCATTGAGCTGATTTGATCTGGGTGTCTGTAGTGGTCCTTTAAGTGTATGTGTTTATGCATGCACTGGCGTACATACCGCGGTCGCACGGGTCGCAGCCCTGCGACCAGGTGCCCGCCCGCCATGTGTTGCGGCCCCAGCCCGCGCAGAGTAAGCGGGGCGGGGGGGGGCCACAGATCAGTTTTTCGCACCGGGGCCCCATGGGTTGTGTGTACGCCACTGGCCAGGACCCAACGTTCCCAGGCAGACCAGAGCACAAAACTGCCTACTCCAGCCTGCCATCTTCCCATACTGCATCTTGCTGCCATCTCTTCCCCAGGTAAACGGTGCACCCATCTATCCACCTGATCTAAAAGAGGGTGTGATTTATCAGACTAGGGAACCTTCTTCCATTGCTCTATGGTCCAGTTCTGAGCTAATCTAGTAGCCTTTACTCCCCATGTGCACCAATGAGCCTTGGGTACCCATGAGTGACACCAGTTCACTGTTTGTCCCTTCATTGCACCACTTTTGGTAGGTACCTACCACTGCATACCAGTAACCATTTTGGAATGCTCTGACCCACTCATCTAGCCATAACTATTTGTGCCTGCCCAATTTTCCTGCGCCATGCTTACACATGAAATTCAAGACCTGACTATTCGCTTGCTCATAATATATCCCACACCATGACAGGTGACATTGTAACAAAATTAATATTATTTACCGTATATACTCGAGTACAAGCAGAGTTTTCAGCACATTTTTTATGCTGAAAAAGACCCCCTCGGCTTATACTCAAGTCAGGGTCTGTATTATGGCTCCACGCAGCACGCAGACCGCAAGATTTACACAGGGAGCTGAAGGGAGCTGCTGGAAAGGTAAATAATAGCTTGCTGCTGGCCCCTTCACTGCTCAGTACATGCCACTGGACCACCAGGGACTGCTATATCCCCCCTCCCTGGCCAGGTAACAAGCAGGGGGGACAAAAAAAAAGGTTAAACAATTAAATATTAAAATAATAAAAATGCCCTCCCCCCACCCAGTTTACACACACACACTACACAAACACACACTGCATTCACACAAACACTGCATTCTATACACACACTGCATTCATTATATACACACACTACACAAACACACTCTGCATTAATTATATTCACACACACACTGTAAATAAATATTCAATTAATGTAATTTTATCGGGATCTAATTTTATTTATAAATTTACCAGTAGCTGCTGCATTTCCCACCCTAGGCTTATACTCGAGTCAATAAGTTTTCCCATTTTTTTGTGGTAAAATTAGGTGCCTCGGCTTATCTTTGGGTTGACTTATACTCGAGTATACACGGTACTTCACCTGTCAGTGGTTTTAATATTGTGGCTGATCAGTGTTTATGAAAGTGTACAGTGATTTGCTGGTAGAGGTATAAAATTTCATTATATGATTACACTGCTAAACAAACAATATATACATGATGTGCACATATGTCAATCCTTTGTGTTTATTTCATATGGCATATTTCTCCTCAAATAAACGCCAAAGACACGGTTCATTAAAAACAGTAACTAAGGTACAGAAATCAAATTTTTTTTTTTTTTTAACAGAATTGTCCAATGTCAATTCCGTGCAAAAGTTACATCTGTCATTAAAGCACATGGTGATTATGCACAGGTATAATGAGCTTCTCCCTTTCAGAGCTGCCTACAAGGGGAAGACTTGATCTTCCCTGCATTGATAGTATTGAAGTCGATTTCCTGAATAAGGGACAGAGATGGAAGCTATTCATCCTGCTTGTAGAATTCTTTGAACTCTAGAGCTGGCATATGGTGGCAGTGCAGCATTTACATCCTCCATGTGATCCCTACACCACACCAGCGTTGTATACACACACATATATTATATATACACACAAACATTCTATATATATATATATATATATATATATAAATAATTCTACTATTCAGAAAAGGCATATACTTCTACATTTAGAAAAAGAATCCCGGCTCCCCGTGGCAAGGCAGACTCCGCTAGACGGGTCCTACTCTGACCCTTCACCTTGCTTCCTTGAGCTTCTGGCAAAGATATATCTAATGAGACAGAAACACATCCCATGTGTTCCCTATTAAGGGTTAATAAGTATATAGGGGTGTATATAAAAAAAAATACCCCTTTCGGTCTCATTAGAGATATCTTTGCCAGAAGCTCAAGGAAGCAAGGTGAAGGGTCAGAGAAGGACCCGTCTAGGAAGGTCTGCCTTGACGTTGGCAGGCGGGCATTCCCTCCAGTGGCCATTGGAGTAACTAAATAACCTCCATTTGGTTTGCAGAGGTAACTTTTCTTTCTTTGGTTTTTACTATATGTATTGGAGCTGATGTGTACTGTGGTCGTTGCTGCCGCCCAGGAGTGATGGGAGTGAGCGCAGGACTTTTCTTTTTGAATTCAATTTATTTTTAGGTTTAGTTTTTTACATTTTTAACATATGACAAGAAATCATTTAAAAAAATTAGAGAATGCAGAGTTATGCTTCACATTCAAGTGAGTAAGTAAGTTTTGTGAACACTCCTTTAAGTAGTATAGAACTTTTCATGGTTTCGTGACTGTTTGTCACTCTCCATGCCTTCAGCTGCCCCTAACGAGTTATGTTCCACACTGATATACTACCTTTCTGTAGAAGCCTGCTTGCTATGTCACTGGTTGCTCAGTGCCCTAACCTACAGCCGTTTTCTGGCATTACATTTTTGAATGATAACAGCATATGCCTTACAGGCTTGCTCTTTGACCTGATCTGCCTGTGGATACTTATGATACTGCCTTATAATTTAGATATTCCCTGTGATTGTTTATTACCTTTGCCCTTGTACTGTATCTAAAGTACATTAACCTACCAGAAAATATAAAGACCTGAAGCTTCAAATCTCTGAAGATCAACATATTTCATAACCTCTCTCTCGTCCAGCCAAAGGACAACTTAAATTGACAATCCAGACCCGTGAGGAAAAACTAAAATGTTGGCACGCAAATGCAAACTTGTGGCTCGTTTAACCCCTTAAGGACCAAACTTCTGGAATAAAAGGGAATCATGACATGTCACGTGTCCTTAAGGGGTTAAACAAGCTGGGGCACAAATATGTATGCTGTAGAACTGCAGCATTCAGAATCACCTTGCAAATCAGCAATATAAATAATATAAAACTTACACCTTGGTCATTGTCATATCGCGCATTAGTAACATAAGTAACTGGTCTAGTGGGGTCAAGTTCTCTTGTGTGAGCGATCACGGTTCTGTTGAGTTAAGAGAAACAGATATTAGAAACGCCTAATGAGAATATTTCAGTATTCCACTGGCAGAATGAAGAAACCATGTGCAGCTTATAAGTAATAAGTCTTTTATTTCTTTTCTCTACAAAACAGCAAATGTTCATAAAACCGGAGTCGTCATATTCCACTAAGTACTGAAATTAAGCTGATCAAAATAGATTTCTCATCAACTCTAGGACCTGTAATGACCTAGTGGAAAATCTGTAGTTGCATTTTGCTACTCCATTTGAATTTAGCACATTTTCCTGTTGAAGTCTGGAGGCTGTCAGCTGGCAGGGGACCTAGTAAACACCTCTAGTTGTGTTTGGTTCTCCTTAAAGCGGCAATGTCATGCCGAAATTACCTTTCCCCAATAGCTTCCTCTCTCAGAATCTGTTCTTCCTTTCGGATTTAGTTTTCTTTAAAACATACCTAAAGTCCCCCCTTCCACCACCACCCATGAGCGGTGGGTGGGAGCCCTTCAATAACAAAAGGGTAGAGAGGTTGTCAGGCAGGTCCCCCAAATTGCAATCAATAAAATTACTTAATTATGTAAGAATATTACATAAATATGCATGTAGAATGTAAATATATATACATATTTATATATTTGAAGTCTACGTGAATATTTATGAAATTATGTATATGGACAAATGCATATTTCGTATTATATATATTTTCATTCCAAGTGTATTTTGAGATATATATATATATATATATATACCGTATATACTCGAGTATAAGCCGAGTTTTTCAGCCCATTTTTTGTGCTGAAAAACCCCAACTCGGCTTATACTCGAGTCAGAGTCTGTATTATGGCAATTTGCATTGCTATAATACAGACTGGGGGGAGAGGGGGGCTGGCAGAGCTGTACTTACCTTTCCTGCAGCTCCTGTCAGCTCTCTCCTCCTCCGCGCCGTCCGTTCAGTACCTCGGTCAGCTCCCAGTGTAAGTCTCGCGAGAGCCGCGGCTCTCGCGAGACTTACACTGGGAGCTGACAGAGGGAGCTGCACAGACCGCGCGGAGGAGGAGAGAGCTGACAGGAGCTGCAGGAAA